>NW_009952590.1:15299-42295 GCF_000747805.2 Chaetura pelagica | reverse complement strand
GAAAGAGAAAAGGAAAGTGAAAGAAAGCAAAAGAGAAATTAAGAGGAAGAGTAAAATGAAGGGTAGGAGGGGGAGGAGAAGGAAGAGAAGACAGGAAGGCAGGAAGGAAAGAACTTTCATAACGAAGTTCTTTGGTAATTTACTTCTGAAATGATTTTTCCTTCCAAAATTTACTTAAAGACTTATTAACTCTGAAACAAAACTAAACCCAGATGCTTCTATTGAAGTCATGCAAAGAAGTTTTTGTAAAAGCAGAAAGCTCATTTTGTGAGACTATTTGGCAGCAAAGCCTTTTCATTTCATGGGTCTATTTCAATATAGTTGCTCCTTTTCCTATATTTTCATCTTGACTGAAGAATTCAAAACATCTGCACTCACTGAACCAGATGAAATTTTTTCAGGTGCCCAGACAGATTAACAGAGGCTTACAAATCAGCTTTCTTCTTATGTCTTACTTCTTAATATAGAGTTAGTAAATTAAAATGTTGGGGGTATAGGACAATATTCACAGTTAGGGCCTGGGAAAGAGCTCATTTTTACTCCAGGTCCAAAAAGGCTCCATTAATAA
Source organism: Chaetura pelagica (assembly GCF_000747805.2). NCBI lineage: Eukaryota > Metazoa > Chordata > Aves > Apodiformes > Apodidae > Chaetura > Chaetura pelagica. The sequence continues at coordinate 41,727 of NW_009952590.1, read as the reverse complement.
AGCTGGAGTGTGTATCACTGTCCAGGTGCCTGGTTTTGTTTCAGTAAATCTCAGCCATCTAGAAGCGCTTCATGGTACCCACATCAGTATATGATAAATTAAAGGAAGACTTTCAACTTCTATAGAATTGGTTTTGTAAAGAGTAAGACAATACCCTCTGGCCTGTTTTAATTTCCCTTCCCCATTTGTATGGCTGATACATGCCTAACATGCCACTTTAAAAACTACTGTATTTTCTGCCCCAGTGCCATTTTAACATTCTTAATCCCAGCAAAATCAATGACTGTCCAACAGACTCTACAGGAGGGAGAACTTGAAACGTCTATTTGTTTTAAACCAATAGTCTGGAAATCATGAGAGCTACAAATAAGGATTGAGGTGCTGTGTAGCCTGGCAGAAAAAAGAAAAATGGCCATGGATCAGTAAGGGGAAAACATGGAATGAAATAGAGCAGCTGAGGAGATACATTTCAGAAAACCTAATGTTGCATCCCCACCATTTTGTTGTATTGGCTTGGAGCCAATTAAATTTATTATTTTTTCTGATAAGATTTTTTTTTCCTATTTATCAGCAAGTATGAAAGAGACAGGGGGAAGTCTCCGTTTTAGTAAAAAATGATTATTTTTAAAAAGGAAAAATTAGATCAACATCTAGGTCTTGAAGGAAGAGGTTCCTATGTTTTAATTATTTTTCTAATCTAATTTCTAAGAGGAAAACAGGATTTCCTGTGAGATTTCTAGGACCAGGGCTCTCACTTAACAATAGACTAGGTAGGTTTTGTGATGGTGGATTAGCATTCTGAAGTTCCCTACCTCTCCATAAAAGCACTGTGTTGTGTTGAGGGACTATATCTTTTAGATATCAGTTCTCCTTCAAAAAGAAAGTTTTTAATAATGCATTGAGGGCTTGTGTCAGTAGTCCAGGTTGAAATCTAGGCCAGAAAATCCCTCCCTGTAATATTGGGTTGTCCTAGACTCTCACAGTAAGGTTGGAGCTCCAGAAGCAACAGGTTTCAGTGAGATTTTTCCTTATATCCCATGTTTTATCAATTCTGGAGGCAGCAGTGGAAGTGCTAGTCTTTGGTATTTCACCTCTTTTCTTGGCATACTGTGTGTGTCAGCAATACTTGCAGGCTAATACAAATAAAAAAAAGAAAATAGAGCCAGTCATCCTGATTCACCTGAAGATCAAGAAAGCATTCCTAATATGGGGAAACTGGGAATTTATCCCAATGATCCCTTTCAGATGAAACAAGGGTTTAGGAAGTGTTGTAGCTCTGAAGCACAGAAGTGTGACCTCTCCTGGTGCCAAGGACTCCAGGGTGCTTCAGCACCCAGCTATGAAGGCTGCAGAGGTGAGCAGAGACAGAGCTGGTCAGAGTAGGGGCTTTCATTTCTGTGCCAGAGGGGAGGGGAAGGGTGTTTAGAATGTGATGTTTCCATATGAAGAGGAAGCACCCAGAAAGGGGAAACATCAAGGCTTCGTGGGAAATCTGAATTTTTCTGCATCTTCGACCATGTCAGCTAAGAGAAAAACAAAACAAAAGGAAAACAACAACAAAAAAGACCCCAAACAAACCAGCTCACAAAACAAAACCCCCTAGTACACAGAAATCCAGCAGTGCAATTATGCATATATCTCATTTTCATAGATGTATCCTCCATATATTCTTTGTCAATGGAGCTCAGTCTCTTCAGAACCTCAGATGATCAGACCTGGGGCTGGGGAGCTGCCTGGAAAACCCCTTTATGCAGCAAAGACAAAACACAGTGAAGGATTTCCCAACAACTTGAAAATGTTCTGCATGGAGAACGTCTGTCCTCCACAGTCTTGTTTAGTGAGTTTATACCAAGCAACTGGAAATAAAGCCATACCAGTTTTGACTTTTAAATACATTCTTATGTTTAAAACACACACTGATACACACATAGCATTGGGCATGAGGCCATGAATCTTCTTTAGTGGGTGGCTATAGTTGTATGTAAAGAGTGGAGATTAAATTAAGCATTGCAGGAAGGTAGTGCATCTTTTCTGGGCAATTACACATACCTTGTATAATCTAATGAGCTGTTACTGGGCCCTAATGGAACATTTAAAGAGAGTTATTGTATTTTTTCACAGTTTGCTGGACTGCAGAAGTTAATTGATTTACCAGGGAAAATGCCTTTCCTTTTCCCCAGACCCCCACCTTCTTTTAAAAAACATACAGAAATAGAAACACAGTCAGGAGAAAGACTAGAACAGGTAGTAATTGAGTCCAACATCATTAAAGAAAGATCAATTCCAGAGTATCTTCCCTAGTAGCAATCCACAGTGGTAATACTAAAACTTAGCTCTGCAATAGGTCTGTAAATCCAGATTTCAAAGTGCTTTGCAAGGAGGAAATTGCAAGAAGGAGCATTTCCTTCTTTCAGCCTGTCATTAAAGTATATTAAAAATGCCACTCTAATATTAAGCTATAATGATCCCAAAGTTTTGTTTTGTTTTTAATACACTACTATTTAAGAACGTTTTTAAACCTCAGAATATTTCCAAGCAGTGTTTGAAGTGCAATGTTATGGAGGTACATTTTGCCAATTCTTTTGCGCAGTACGTGTACAAAACATAAAGATCTATATTTATTTTTTGTGTGTGCAGTGTTTGGCCTCAGAAAAATAAAGATCAACACTGGCTTTTAGTAACCCTTTCGACCACAGATGAATGGCATAGTGTTTAGCTAGGTATCACCAGCAACTTTTAGTTTAGTGGAGGGAACATGCCAGAGCTGCAGCCTCACGTGAAAGTAGAATGGTGAAGGTTGGAAGGGACCTTAAAGAGCATCAGGTTCCAACCTCCCTGCTATGAGTAGGGACACCTCCCACTAGACCAGGTCTCACAAAGCCTCATCCAGCCTGGCTCCAAACACCTTCAGGGATGGGGCATCAACAACTTCCCTGGGCAAGTCATTCCAGTGCCTTTCTACCCTCATGGTGAAGTATTTCTTCCTAATGTCCAACCTAAGTCTAGCCTGTACTGTTACCCCAAGTCCTATCACTGCCCTCTCTGGTAAAAAAACCCTGCCCAGCTTTCCTGGAGCACCTTCAGGCACTGGAAGGTGCTCTGAGGTCTCCCAGGAGCCTTCTCTTCTCCAAGCTGAACCCCCCAACTCTCAGTGTGTCTCCACAGCAGAGATCCTCCAACCCTTTGATCATCTTCGTGGACCTTCTCTGGACCCTCCCTGTCTTTCCTGTGCTGAGGGCTCAGACCTGTACACAGGATTTCAGGTATGGTCTGACCAGAATAGTGGGGAGAATCACTCCTCTTGACCTGCTGGCTGTGCCTAAATAATGACACTTCTCCAGGTTCACCTATGGAAACCTTGTTGCAACTTTTACTTCCTCTAGATAGTCCAGTTTGACCATCTTCTTGATGCTCCAGCAGGGCCAGGGGCTATTTGAAAGTAGACATAATTTCCCCAGATTGTGCTCAATTGCTGCTAAAAGTCCAAACTGCTCTGTTTCTAGGAAACTTCACCAGGATAATTATTTCAGTCTGGTGTTTTCTGTGATGGCTTCTGAACATGTTATCCAAATGGGATTCAGGGTTCCCAGGAAAATGCTGAGCCTGAAGGCACCTTCTCTTAGCAGAGACAAGGCAAACCTGTGCAGCAGAACTGGGGTTCTGCTCCTGTTTTATCAACAAATAAAGGAATTCACTTTTAAAGTTATCAACCAAGTATTTTTTTTCTTGTCTCCTCTTTCTTTTTTTCTGATAATGATTCCATTAAATCAGCCAAACAAAGACCATCAGCAGAGTGCTGTGACAGCTTTCAGGCAGACTGCTACAAAGGTGATCTCCCAGCTGCTGAAATGCAAAGAACAGTTGGGATCTCTCCAGAGCAATATCAGAGGCTCCACTGAGAAAAACACCTCCTGGGGAGCTGCCAGCACCTAAAAGCAAGACTGAAGAATTGAAAGTGGATGCCAATGTTAGATATATCCTTTAGAAAAATGCTATCCCTGAGAATCACTGAATGCCACACTGTTGGAAACCAGCAGGGAGACTGACTCATTTCTTTCTCATTTCTTTTCCCCATGTAAGTTAAAGCAAAGAGGCATTTCCACTGGGACACCTTAGAGGTTAAAAAGTAGTTCCTTAAAGCAAGCAGAATGAGAATTGTTTCTGGGAATAGCAGAGGTAGAATATCCTTCTATCTGTCCTCACAGCATCCCTGGTTTTCCTACTTCCATTTCCACATAAAATTCTCATAAGAAACTGTGAAAAATATTAAAGTGCATGAAATTAACAATTTTCCATAGGAAATTACTGTTCTTCCTATAATAAGGCAGTCTGTCTTGTTCCATTTTAATGGTGTATTTTAGATTGCTAGTAACTTTCTTCTTTGGCAAACATTTATCTTACAACATATCTACATTCAATATGTTTAGAAAAAAATTATATGATTGTTCATGTATTTCTGAGACAGTTTTTACTGTCAAGAAAAGCCCCTGTTTCTCTGAAAAAGTAGATCATCATCACACTATTTTACCTGGCCTGTGTGAATAAAAAATACCCCATTGTTTGAAAAGGTTCTAAAGAACCTTTGCTCAGTGAGTTTAGCACTACAGTCTTTACATATTCTGTCCTGCTTTTGATTTGATCATTCCTCCAGGATCATTACAGAGTGACTGGATTCACCTGAACATGACGCTGCCAGGTTTCCTTATACCTTCCCACCCACTGCAGGCTGGATGGTATCAAGGGACACCAATAACGATTGACATTCATCCTTCCACACCCTCAGGAAAAAAAAGGGAAAAAACCACTGAAAGGAGGAAACATTGTGATGTAAGTGTGCCCTGCTTTGGGCCTAACACAACAACAAGGAACCAGCCACTGACCACTCGATCACCTGCCCCCCACACATACACTGGGGTGGGGAGGACAAAGACCAACTAGAAGCTCATGGGTCGAGACAAGAGGTGACAAGGGCTTAACTCACTGATCAATGTCCCAGACAAAACAGACTCAGCTTGGAGGAAAAGAAATAATTGAATTTCACACTAATCACACACCCACAGGCCACAGGCACACCCAGAGCAGGGCTTGCATATGTTACCCCACCCCTCCCTGGTTCCCGGGCCCAAATCCCTTTGCTCCCGGTTTCTCTCCCTCCTTCCCCCCAGGAGCACAGGGGGATGGGGATGGGGTTTAGAGTCAGCTCACAGGCTGGTGGTTCCTGCTGCTCCTTCCTCCTCAGGAAGAAGGATTCCTCACAGTCCTTCCCTGCTTCCCCACGGGGTCCCCCCCATGGCAGAGAGTCTTCCACTAACCTGTTCTTCATGAGTCCTTCCCACAAGGTCTGGAGCTGCTCCAGCCTGGGCTTCCCACAGAGTCACAGGTGCTTGAGGAACAGGCACCTCTCCTGGTGTGGGGTCCTCCATGGCTGCAGTTGCTAGTCCACGGGCTGCAAAGCCACGTTCTCCCATCCTGGAGCCTTCAGGGAATGTTCCACCATGCTTCCCCATGAGTGCAGGGGGACAGCTGCCATCTCGCTGTGGGTTGCAGGGGAACTTCTATCCAGGCTCCTTCTTCCTCAGCAACCTCAGGTTCTTCACCCAGTCATTGCTTTTACTTCTCCAGAACAGCAATTTTCTCCTTTGCTTGCTCTCTTCTCAGGTCTTCTACAAGAACCTGTTCTTCATGAGTCCTTCCCACAAGGTCTGGAGCTGCTCCAGCCTGGGCTTCCCACAGAGTCACAGGTGCTTGAGGAACAGGCACCTCTCCTGGTGTGGGGTCCTCCATGGCTGCAGTTGCTAGTCCACGGGCTGCAAAGCCACGTTCTCCCATCCTGGAGCCTTCAGGGAATGTTCCACCATGCTTCCCCATGAGTGCAGGGGGACAGCTGCCATCTCGCTGTGGGTTGCAGGGGAACTTCTATCCAGGCTCCTTCTTCCTCAGCAACCTCAGGTTCTTCACCCAGTCATTGCTTTTACTTCTCCAGAACAGCAATTTTCTCCTTTGCTTGCTCTCTTCTCAGGTCTTCTACAAGTTCTTTCATATCTATCGTTTTTCTAATGACCCAGCCTAGGCCACCTGAGCTGTTAGCAGCTTCTTACAGGAGCCACCCTTGGGGCCCCTCCCCTGCTACCTAACCCGTGCCAGAACCAAACCAGCACAAAGTGTACAGGAAACAAGGAGGAGATGGAGCAGAATAAAATGGAATACACCCAACAGCAGGTTACAACAGAGAATTTGCTGATACACAAAGAAGAGGACTGTAGAAGATCAGGCTGGGGTTGATGATGATGAAGGTGATGGTTTGCTGGGTGGATAGATGAAGCTGGGGCAGCATGGAAGAGGAGCTAGACTTGGAAAGGATGAGTCACAAATAACAGGTCCAATGGGAGCTGCAGTTATCAGGGTGAAATAGTGTCTGGTAGGACAGAAGGGCCTAAGACTGGTAGATGGAAGAGTGGGGGATGCCAGGGAAGTGAATGAGAAACTGACAAAACAAGGACAAAACCAGAATAAGCAGAGATGCATTAAGTATAAATATGGAAATGGGAAATTGGATTTAGCAGGGAAAATGTAAGAGACACAAGGTACTGAGCCAGGAAGTAAGAGTCAGGACTAGTTAAGAATAAAGACAATGATTCAGCTAAGAAACCTGTCCAAGCAAAAATGAAACTGAAGAGCAGAACGTTTGGGAATAAAGAAGAAAATGAGGCTCATGTTTTTAAGTGGGAGAATTTGCAACCATTGAGACCTGTTCTCCTTCATGGGTAAAAAATGGATCCCAAAGAGTCCAGTGCCACACTTTCCTCTCTTGCCAGATCTGTGACAGTGTCTCATCATACCTGTGTTGCTTCCCCATGGCTGGCAATTAGCTCCACCCATCTGCTAGTCCAAGTGCATTATATCTCTAGACATGGGATAATGGGCCACAGAGGTGCATAAAAGGTGTTCCATGTGTTTGGCTGATTATATTTCTAAATTTACTTAAAAAGAAAAGTAGGAAATCATGTTTTAAAAGCACACCACATGATTATAAATAAGGTAACCCCAGCAGCATAGCATGGTCATCTAAGGTGGCTCTTGTTGGGTGATGCTGTCAGGGATACCTAAGCAACCAAGATAGATGGCTTGAATATACATTTTGCTCTGTGCAGACATTTTATTCAGTAGGCATCTCAGGAGTCTGGTTGTTTGGACATTTCCAGATAAGCAGGTAGGTGGCCACTGCATGAACACTCCACATCCAGCTCAACCTGGATGTAACAAGTTCACTCTTTGGTGACCATACAGAGATTCCTTTCTTAGAAAGGAAGGCAGTGAATCCTCAATCCACACCACCAATTCCATAAAGGATGTTCTTTATCCCATACAATTGGTTTATCCTCGAGTCAATGTATTCATTGCATTAACTGAGGCAGAGGTCCTTTGGAAATGGAAATCATGAGCATCTGAGTGAAGACTCTATCAAACTGCACACTGACTGCAAGGGTAAAATGAAGAACAATGAGCAACCTTAGATTAATTCAGGAACTTTCAAATGTTGAAGTACTAATTTTATAACTGTTAGAACATTATTTTACTATTGATTTTTTTGTTTTGTTTTGTTTTACTTTGTTTGGGCGGTGTGGTTTGTTTTTCTGGGTTTCAGTTTGCTTTTTTAATTTGGTTTTCTCCCTGTGTAAGGAAATATGAAGGAGATGCCGCTGCATTTCTGGGTGTGTGGATCAGTAGTTCATAGAAACAGTGCCATCTACTGACATAAGAACAAGGCATCTTTTCCTTCAATTACTTGGGACCAATAATGCCATTGCTGATGGATCTCTTTGAGAATCGTTTGCTTATCCAATTCGCAGGAAGAGACTACATGGTTTAAGGAAGTGGGAGTCTGTTGGGACAAGACAACAATCCCATCTGGATCTTCTCTTGGCCATGACTCAGCTTCCCAAACTTTTGTCCTTCTTGTTAAACTTTAATTCTCTCTCCCTTCCAACTCCATGTTCGAGTTTTTGATGTGTTTCAAAAGTTTCCAGAGACAAGTCTCAGCCTCTACTGACTACAGACTTAAAAAGGGGGGTTGCTTTTGTAATCATGGCCAAACCAGTGCTCTGCAGAGCTGTTTATTTTGGTTTTGTCTTTGCTAGTGAGATTTTTATTTGTAAAAAAAGAGGAAAGAGGAGAGAGAAACAGCCCATAAGCTAATAGTACCATCTCCTTCAGCTTTGAGGACAGAAGTGTATAGTCTCAATGGCAATTTCTGCCTCTTCCTGGCCAACATTTTTTCATTTGACAGCAGTAGTGAGGTCAGTTCATAAACAGAAGCTGGTAACTCAAGGTGATGCCAGCCATACTTTATGGATGCTGCCTGCAAGGAGAACAATTTTCACTGAGATAATTCAATCAAAGCTTGCATCACCATCCACCAGTCAGGGTGTCTGCATTCCTGACATGAACTCTTCTGCTATTTGGGTACTTTCTGCAGGGAGCTGGAGGAGGGGACGATTCTTCCACATTGAGAAATAATGAACAGAAGAAGCTGCAATAATTTTAAGTCTAAACACTGAATAGAGAAACATGCCAGAACTGCCCCCATTACTGTCCCCTGACTTGCCACACAAATAAGCATACATTTGCATAAGCAATAAAGATGTAATTAAAAGTCAGCAACATATTAAACTCAGATTGAAATCCTTGGGAATGTTGCTGCCATTGGGCAAAGAGCAAAATACTAGAACAAGATCCCAGTAGTTAAAAGCCAATTAAGCAAGCCTATTAGCTGCCCATTATGAGCACTGAGTTCTGTAAATAAAAAATATTAATTGCTATAGGCCATATTGTTAACTGCCAAAGAAGTCCATAAATATTTCTTACAGCATTCAATGACAGTTAAGGATGCAGTTCATCCACTTACTTAGTTAAAAAAAACACAACCAAATAAAAACAAAACCCAAGTGTTTTGATTGCCTTAAGCTCAAAGGCGTTTCAGAAAACCAAATTCCATGGTGTTCTTGACTTTCACTTTGGGTCTGATTTTAAATAATTATATTATTTCCTGAACCTGGACTAGTATTTGTTTATTAGGGAAATCTAGTTTGACTTCCCCCCTCGCTCCCACCCTGCAGATCTTTCTCTTTTTTTAACTTGCTCTCTGGAGAATGATTCATTCTCTGTTAATTAAAACTGGAGAATTCTGTATGCTATAATTGCCTATGGATAACTTTGGTGATTTTCAAATGTGACCTTTCATTTTGCAAGTCTAACTTGGAACACCTTAAAAAGGTCTTATTTTCTTAGGGCTGCTGCCTCGTACCTTTCAGAAATCAAAATCCTTTATCACATCTGCCTGAATTCCCAGCTTTACAAATGGAGGCACATAAAATCATTAATGTCTTTCAGAAATGTTGGCTTCATTGCTACTGAGAAGTTAATGTAAATCCTTCCAAAGAAATGCTCCTTTCCCATGGCAGGGAGGATTCTGCAGTCTGTTTAAGCAGCAGTGGGGAATGTCTAGCCCTTTGAAAATCAGGCCATGTGTTTCAGTTGACTATGTGTGGATTTCAGAACCATTGAAGGAAATTTGGGTAAAACACTCTCCCTGTTCAAAAAGCAGTCTTTAGGACTGGTAATACAGTGCTAATGAACTATATCTGGGAAGGCTTTAATTGCATCTACCAGGACCTTGGGTTTAAAAAAACCCAAACCATTAAAACCAGCAGCAATGAGAGTCTATCAAAGCCTCCTTTTACAACCCTTCTAACACAGGCATTTACAAAGTCTGCCAGATATATATTTTCTTTAACTGGGGAAAATGAACAACTTAAAGGCTGAAGAGTTTATTCAAGATGACCCAAGGAATCCTACACAGAGTATTACTTGCCTCTTTTATCCTTAGTCATGAAGATCAGTGGCCAGTCTGAGCAAACCACCTAAGCTCCCTTTATTATCAGTTGACAGTGCCAAGCACCTCTCAAAGGAGAGGTTGCCCATCTAAGGCAAATGGCCAAGGTAAACAAATTCACGTTTGTCTCCCCCTTAGCTGCATCTAAAGTCTTTCCAAGGCCTGTCCTCCAACCCTAATGCCCACTCAGACAGTCCCTGTTAAACTCTCCAAGCCTTCAACATTGTGGACACATTCGAACTACCTGTTAGTCCTCAACTGGGCTATTTTTTTAGCTCTGCTTTGCTGTCATTAAGGAGAAACTAAGGTAGATGAGATCAAAAGGTTGCCAAGGACCATTTAGTTAGTGTAGCAGTGTCAAAAGTATACTTCACCTGCTTGGGAATGTGCCTAAACACTGTTAAATTTTCACAGCCTTTGTGTCCAGACCAGTATCATCCCTTCATTCTAAATCCTACATCTTTTTAGACTATGGTAACAGCAGAAAACTAAGATCCATGTTCCTAGGAGCACTGCCTGTGTGACTGCACTGCCTTCAATTCAAAAGTAGAATCAAGATCAATCCTCAAAGCTATGACAGGTTTCATAACTATGTTTATTGCATCTGTTTCACCCTATTCAATTTTTAAGCAGATTACCAGTCTGATGCTGCAATATGCTGAAATGACAGTTTGCATGATTTTCATTTACATTTGTGAGCTTACAAATCTAAAGCCAGGGTGGATTTCATAGTCTCAAAAGATCTCTGGCCTAACAATTATAGAACAAGAAAAAAACCCAACCCAAAACCAGGGAAATCTGTCTGTGGGAAGTGCTCAGAGTTGATTTGAGATTACTTCATTTTACAGAGATGGCTTCATTAAAGGTGGTATTATCTTCTTTACATAATTTATGTAAAGGAGGAAAACATCTTTGATGTCATGGGTATATCTGCAATTCCCTAAAACCAGGATAAACTAATCCATAGCTTAGGCAGATGTTTTCTTTATGCTGTAGTTTTTTTATCTCTAAATGATTCTGACAGCTTCAGCACAGACATGCATTTCCACGTGTTCAGAGCAGAGAAGAAATGATGGGCTTTGAATGGCATGTAGTATAAGAGAAGGAAAAGAAGGCAAGGCAGAGGTATTACTGTTCCTGGGAAACATGATCCAGAGAGGTCACTGTGAGACTTGTCAGACTGCCATGATGTGGCCCCCACCAGCTCTTCACAGGCCAATGGAGACAAGAGGGCCTGTACAGCTGATGTCTCTGTGATTTAGGGAGCTGTGTCCTAACAAAGGTGTATGAGATGCCTACCCAGCTCATTCAGTTTTTTAGTATTGGGCATGAGCAGTGAGTTATTATTGCTTTGCCTGTGGTCCTTCCCAGTGTATTGATTCTCCACTCATTGGCATTTATCATCCCACTGACTTTTCCCTCCCTTTAGAAAGATCTTTTATGAGCAGTTCATACTGATTCATATACATATACTGCTCATAAAATTAGGAAGATGGACTACCAGAATGTCTTAAACCTGACTTTGAACTCACTGAAACCAGTATTTTCTTCACTGGAGGGTAGGTATGTACACCAACTAACATATTATCCCAGTAAAATCCACTAGTGAAATTAGAAGGAGAATGACCCTGCTGAAGAAAATCAAAAAGGCTGCTTGTTGAAGATTTAGGCTTTCATTTCTTCCTTCAATAATTGAATTTCTTTCCATATAAGATATACCCCAGAGATCTGTAACTAGTGCAAGCAGACCTACTGATAGCATCTCATGATATATATTTTTTCTGTCAGGAAAATAAAGGAAAAAATTACTGTGTTAGTTCATTTATCTTCAAACTTCTTATCTCACCTTTAATTGAAAATGAAGGCATGTTCACACGTATCTTGATTAATTAAAATCCTATGGCTTTTTCCTTATCTAATTAATGAAGAAAGTGAAAATCTGAAATTGCAAATGGGGCATAAAAACAAACAGAATTTAATTAGGGGGGTGTGTGTGTGTGTGCGTGCGTGTGTGTGAAGATGATAAAGTATCAGAGAATCTGGTTAAAGGGAAACATTAATAATGGCATACAGGTGTTTGAACTGTAATGAAATTTGTGAATCAAAATGTTGCAAAGACATTTTGAACAGTCATGTTACAAAAAGGAAAGTCAGAAGCAAACAAAAAATCACAAATACCAGTGCTTGGTAACATTTCACCATTGAGAGGGGTCCAATCAATTATAGACATAGTTTCTTTTTTCCTGATGTAGATAGATACATTATTTTACCACAATGACATTTTCTTAACTTTTGCATGTTTCTCAGTCCTCCTGAAAGCAACAAGGCTAAAATATATGCATTAAATAATCCCCTAGTAAATACTTTCCTGAACAAGGATTTAAGCTTGTACTAAAGATTTTTTCCCCTTATTTTGGAAAACATTTCTCAGGCAAGCAGCAGAAACAGGCAAATATTTCAGTATTAAGGAATTAATATGCTCTTTTGTTTCTGCTGCTTTATTTACAGCTTTCCTTGTGCTCCTTTCAACATTGCAATACTAGACTCTTATATATGCTATAGTATCACTGTATTATTATAATTAATGAATATAGTGTGTATATTTATGTCTATACATACATGTGTACAAATACATTTGTGTATATATGTGTGTGTATATATATTTATGTGTATATATATAATACACTGTCTAAAACTGTGCCTTTAAGGCCTGTGGAATTTATATCTTTCTTTGAGCTTCACATATGGCAGGAGAAAAAGAAGTGGAGAAGAGAAATTCCATGCCATAGTGCACTACAGTTCAGCTTCACAAAGGTAATGAAGTGCTTGTGTTCATTCAGGAACCAATCTAAACTGGTTAATTAGGTTCCATCTATTGCTAAGGAATTGTAATCTTGGTTAGTTGTCCCACCCAACAGACATCTTTCTTGATACGAGGTCATTCTTCCTGATGGTTTCAACTTCTCTTTGTTGACTACAGAAGGAGCCAGGATGATTCTTTGCGATTAGGAACTTATATTTTAGATGTTAATTTTGAGTAAGAAGGGTTCCCAGAATAAACACTTCTCTGACCCTTGAGCATCCAACCACAGAAGACACATCTTAGGAAGGCTCGTTATTTTTTCTTGCTGAGGACCCTGAGGTGCAAGGAGTCAATCAATTTCTCAAATGCAAACAGTGAACTTCTTATTTAAGGTCTAATAATTCCTGCAGTTGAAGAGCTTTCCTGTCTATAAATTATCCCACTGGCTCTCATTGAAGAAAATAGAATCTTTCAAAAAGTAAGTAAAAGAGTATTCATTATAAGCCATTTCTATGTGTGAAATATTGCAGCAGAGATGTAATTACACTACCTTTTTTAGATCAGTTACATTATTATATTATCCCAGAGGTGTTCAGATACCATGATGATGAGTGTGGGACTGATTATTTCAGTATATTTTGAGATAATAATCTATTTGTATTGCAAATTTCATACTAAAGGAGTCCCATGAGCTTCATAGAATAACATATCCCATCTCCTACCCAGACACCAGCGTTTTTGGCACAGATGGGAGAATGCAAACAAATGAATCCATTAGTACTGCTTTTTGAGGAGCTGCTGGTGTCACAACTGGGCTTTCTGAAACAACCAGACTGGCATTCTCCAAAACCATCTACCAGAATAAAGACTGATTTCTTTTGGAAATCTTGGGAAGACGGAGTGCTCAAGGACCTTCGTATCACCTAAAGATGTGAAATAGATTCTCCTTGGAAAGAGAGACCCAATTAATTAAGCATGATTCCAGCTATGTCATAACACTTCTCACAGGATCATGGAGTAGGAGAAAGGCCAGAGTTTATTTGTATCTGTAAGAGATGCACAGGGGAGCAAATTTCATGTTCAGTGCACGAAACTTGATGGGCTTGGAAAAGTGAAAGATGAAGAGGATTCAGGGAACGGATCAAACCCAGGCATCAATCTTGACACTACCTGCAGAAGCAGGGGTTGGAGAATAGGTGTTGCTTCTCCAGGCAGGAGGGGTGATGTAACAGTAGGAACAAAAAAACATAAGGAGTTGTGGATCGGTGAAATAATAAATGTGTGGAAATACTTAGTGTGCTCTATTACAGTGTTCAGAAGAAAGACATCTCAGTCTCAGAGAAAAAAAGAAAGAAGAGTAAAGGAATAAAAGAGAGAGAGAGAAGGAGAGATGTATTGGAGAGCTTTGCTTGGAAGCTGACACTCGATCAGACTTAGCCAAGAGTAACAACATGCATTTGACAAGAATTTAATAAGAATTTAATTCTAAAGTCAAGGTGGGTATAGAGAAAGCAGAAGAACAGTGGAAAGCACCATTCAGCTTTTCAGCACAGGAGGCACTGACTTTTTAGCTTCTGATTCAAAGTCAGCACTGATATGAAGGAAAGAAGAATTTTGTAAGCTTCCCTTGGAAGTGGAGATGAGGGCTAGATTCAAACCTACCAGCTGATTTGGGGGGAGGAGAGGGGTTAAGATTTGGAGAAGAACCTTAAAAAAATACAGGCAAACCAGCTATTCTGTCACATTTGTACAGCAAGATGCTTTACAGTGTTGCATCATCATGTATCATTAATGCCAACCTCTGGCCATTGGTGTTTTAAACAGTCAAGAATTATGTCATGTGGTTTAAAAAAAAAAAAAATCACAGCAAAGTTCAGATACATCAGGAAGGAAACTTTCAAAAAGTTCTAGCCAGTTCTTCTCAGTTGCAGCTTTAGCTAACAGCAATATTTGGCAGAGTAAATGACTTGTGTATTACAATTTTCTTCTTGAGAAAGAGAGTTTAAAAATTCCATTTTTTAATTCTCTTTTCTAAATTGGGTCAATTAAAAAGAAAGAAAGAAGAAAGACAGTAGCTTCCAATATCAATAAGCTGGTAATAAAGACTGGTATTGACAGAAACTGAATATTGCATTTGAATGTAAACATATCAGGTCCATTTCATTTCCCAAAACATAATTAAAAATATATCAACACAATAGGAGTGCAGAAAAACTCATAATTACATATGAAAATAAAATCAAAGGGCAAGACTTTCAGCTCATGAAAATTTATTTACTTCTACTGACTTAATGCAACTTTGTAGATTCATGCAATTTCTATTAGTACCTTTCTCACTTCATCACAGAGATTAAACCCAACAATAACAGCAAATAAAAAACCTCTCTAAGAAAACAAGGGGGAAAATATTCCAAGAACTTGATAATAACATTTTCTGAATCAGAATCATATTCCTGTCTGGAACAGGAAGTTCAGCTCTATGCATCCAATCTCAGCAGAAGATCTACCATAAACAGAGGAGACATAACTAAAAAGGTTAGAGCCCTGTGAGGGTTTTAGGTGAGAATAGACTGAATAACAGCAAGAACAGCAACTGCAAAGAGAACACGTGGAAGTCAACAAGAACAACAACAAAAATGATGTGAAGGGAAATCACTCCATTGTTTTTTCCTGTGTCAGTAAAATAAGGGAGTTCTGCTTCAAATTAAAGATGACATATTGAAGTTTTTAATCAAAAACTGTAGAACCACAGAATCATAGAGTCATATAATATCTTGAGTTAAAAGGGATCAACAAGGATCCTGACACCACACAAGGCAACACAGAGGCTAAACCATATATCTAAGAGCATTGTTCAAATGTTTCTTGAACACTAATAGGCCTGGGACCATGCTCACTTCCCTGAGGAGCTTGTTCCACTGCTTGACCATCATCTCACTGAAGAAATTGTTGCTATTAATTTCAACTATGTATTGAAATTTTACCAAGTGGGACTGATTCTATCCTGGCACCAAGGAATTCTGCATCAGACAACTGCTTTACACTGGGTGATTCTGAGAACTTTTGATAAAAATGGTTTTGACTCATCACAGTGTAAGAAAGACCATGGAAATGGTCTTATGAAGGTGCAATACCAGTGATCTCTTCTTTGAGAAGCTCTGAGCATCTGATGCATTGGAGCCAAGTTCTGAAATCTCTTAATGAATATGGCAGACTTCATGTCAGACAAGTGCCCTATGATCTTTCCATTCTATTATATTATCTATCTGTAAATGTACCCTGCGTCTTAAACAGTCAGGAAATACCTTTTGTTGGAAGATCACAACCTGCTACTTCTTTTGCTCACCCGTTTAAATGAAGTGTCAAGGAATTTTCACTATTATTAGATTTATTGTCTGTGCATTTCCCAAAGCCAGATTAAGATTATGAAGGTGACCTGCATCAGTTCATTTCAGTTTCACAGGATCAATAGAATAATGGTTGAATGGGGTCACAGAGGATCTCCAGTCCAAGATCTGACTAAATTTCTCAGAGCTTTGAGCAGTCACATCTTGAAATTCACATCTTGGCAAGTAAGATTTTACAGCAGCATATGTGGGCTTAAGTACTAAAGTACCTTTTTTAAAAAAAACAAACAACAACCCATATTATTAAGTTTATCAAAAGTTGCCATAGAAGAAAAGACAACTTTTTCCTCTGCTTAACTGTTCTTACTGTGAAAAAAAGGTGTCTTCTACTCATGCCATTTTTTTTTTAATCTTGAAGCACTTGGACATCAACTATAATAATGTTTCAAATAAGGAACCACAGCTTAACGGGTTTCTGAACGTTAGTTGAGACAAGAAAGCTGATTGAGCATATGTCTTATTCCTTGTTAAAAGTGTGAAAACTCACTGCACCCTGATTCTACTGAGATCCAAATCAATGTGCTTTACTTCATATCTGCTGAATGCTAAGAACATACACGTGGTCAATTCCTGCAGCAAAGCTAAGCTGAAAACTGCTGACAAACCTCCATAACTCTGTTATATTTGTGTCAGATAAAAGCATGATTGACTTGTGCATTGAGGGTTTATGGAGATAAGAAAGTTTTCTGAATCATCTTAGCAATGGAACTTCTACTTAACTCATGCTGTCTGCTCCCAGTATCTGCTCTCCATGCTGTGTGAATGGTTTCCACAGGCAAAGGAGAGAGGAACATTTTATTTGTTTGCTGATCAAGTCTTTTGAAATAGAGAAAAGGATTGTGGCAAGTAACTAGCAACTGATAAACACTATACTGCCTTAATCTCATATGAGCTCATTATTCTTCTTGATAAGTCTCAAGATACCAAATCAGCCAGCTTACTTTGTCAACTTACTTGACAAAGCACTTAAATACATGCTTATCTTTTTGTTCAAGTCCTAAAACCTGTAAGCAGATACTAACATCCTTCAGACACCAGGGCTGAAGAGCAAAGGCTCCTATGTTACTTCTGTGCTAAGAGATGTAGTTTTATCTAGGATACTTTGCACTGGTTATAAAACTGGGAAACACAACAAAAGTTTCCCTGGTGAGAATCTACACACCTATAAACATGTACACATTATTATCTTTTCCACGTAAACATCAGAAAAACCTTCTTTGCTGTGAGAGTGACAGAGCCCTGGGACAGGCTGCCCAGAGAGGCTGTGGAGTCTCCTTCTCTGGAGACATTCAAACCCACCAGGACACACTCCTGTGTGATGTGCTCTGGGTGCCCCTGCTCTGGCAGGGGGGTTGGGCTGGATGATCCTTCAAGGTCCCTTCCAACCCCTAAGATTCTGTAATTCTGTGATTCTGTGATCTTACTATGTATTATTATCTATTTATGACAATTAAAAATATTTAGAACCCAGGGCCCAACATATAAGCTATTTAAACAAAAGGGAAGTTACTGCACCACTAAAATCAGTGTTATCTGAAATACATACACACTATGCAGTATAATAAGTTTTTAATTTTGCACTCCGAAGTGCAAAACTTTTGCCCAAGAAGACTGATTGTAATAGAAGTCCAAAAGCAGTGGCAAGCAAAATATCAATCAAAAATTTCAACTTTTGGATCCTGCAGGTAAGTCCATGTTATCTTCAGGGAATAAGAGTTTTCATCACTTTGGCTGCCTGCCTGGTTACTGCCTTCTCTGAACTATGATCTAATGGTTATTCCATCAGGCAGGCTATGAATTAATATGACTTCATGGCCTGATCTGCTATGGAAAATCCTATGTTTCAGACCTTTGAACATTACATTTGAGACCACAATACATATTCCTTGAAGCTCAGGAATATGGAGCCGCATTGGAAGCTGAAAGATATTAAAAGAAAATTAAGCCAGAGGGAAATCTTAGCAATTTAATCAACATCTTTAAAAGTGGAATTTTGTCCTCAGAGCTCTGACAGGTTAGAAGAGCTGACAGAAGTCTTACACCCACTCTGTGCTCAGCTGCAGATAACTTGTTTACTGTAGGGGAAATGTCAGCACTTGCACCCTCCTCTCTCTCTCTCCCAAAGCCTGTTTGTAAGGCAGGAACACAGGTATAGATTTCAATTTACCTTTCCCTTTCTCTTCTTCACTCCATTCCCAACAAGTGTGACCCCAAACTGCCTGACAGACACAGGGCTCTGTCTCTGCTCACTGCTTAATTCTGTTTTCTCTGCTCCTGCAGGATATGCTGCCTCTGAACACCACAGTGGGTGTAGTGGGTGCCTGATCACATGCTGATACCTCCAAGCACTTGCAGTTTCTGCAGAAAGAAAAAGCAGCTTATTTGAGCATTGCATAGCTATACTTTTTTCCCTGGAAAAAGTTAAGGATGCATTCACACTTTTGAGTCTCTGAATCTAGTTTTCACTGGGGTTATGCACATGTCAATCAGCTTGAAAACTACCCCCTTGGAAATGCCTTTTCCATATATAACCTGGCTCAGCATGGGTGCTACCACAGGTAACTTGCTCCTGAAGCTTTGCACAGGTTGAACGCTAGAATTTGGAGATACTAAATAAGGGGATAGTCCTCTGTCTACACATTTCTGTCTCAAAACACCATCACAAAAGATATTCCAACTTGGGTATCCATTTGCTTAATTTTTAATATCTCCTGTCTCTGTGCAGTGTGTCTGTTTGGGACTTCTGGAAATGAGAAGTAGTAGTCCCCACTAGCTTCCCTCTACATAGGAAAAAAAACCAAAACAACACCCTTATTTCCTTGCCAGACATTAATGACACTTTGAAAGTGGAAGGACTTGGTCACAGAACAGTCTTCCACATCTTCGTGGCCACTTCCATATCCCTGAAATCCCCTTCCACAACTGCAACAATCTACAAAGTGCTTTCTGAAGCATCAGTTTTGAAGGTTAAAAAGACAAAAAAGAACAGAAAAGTCAGAACCTGAAATCCTGTCTCAATGCCAGTCACAGATTTAGGCCAGCAAGGAAAGTAAAACAGGGGCTGTTACATTGTTGCAGACTTTGTTCCACTTTACTAGAAAAAAAGAGAAAAATTAGAAATCATAGAATCATAAAATTGTTTATGTTGGAAAAGACCTTTAAGATCATTAAGTCCAAGTATAAAACTGACATTGCCATCTCCACCACTAAACCGTGTCCCTAGTGCCTAGTGCCACATCTACACATCTTTTGATACCTCCAGGGATGGTGACTTCACCACTTCCCTGGGGATCCTGCTGCAGCGCTTGATGATCTTGTCCATGAAGAATTTTTTCCTAAGATCCAATCTAAACCTGCCCTGGCACAACCTGAGGCCATTTTCTCTCGTCCTGTCACTTGTTACCTGGAAAAAGAGACCAACCACCTCTTGCTCCAATCTCCCTTCAGTCAGTTGCAGAGTGATAAGGTTCCCCCTCAGCCTCCTGTTCTCCAGACTAAACAATTCAATTTCCCTCACCTGCTCCTTATAGGGCACATTCTCCAGACCCTTCACCAACCTTGTTGATCTTCTTTGGACATGAAGATCACCTAGTTCAGTCCTGCTGTCATGGCCAGAGACATCTCCCATTAGATCAGCTTTCTTAAAGTCCTGTTCAACCTGGACTGTTCTGTGTAGCTGAAACACAGAAGAACTCCACTGCTGATTTCCAGAGAAACTAAAGTTCAGTTGGGCTCCATGTTATTGAACATTTAGTAATTAAAAACACCCAAATGAACATGGCCAGGTGAAACAACAAAATAAAATTACTCAACTTTACATTCAGAAAATTGGATTGCACAACAAAGATGCTTCTCTGAGGTTGTTCATACGTTCCTTGGATGGGTTTGAGACAATCCCTCCCTAGAGGACCTCTCTTGTATTTTAATAGCCAAGACCACTTTCTGGTCAACTGAGACGCCCAGGTTGAAAAATTCATGATCTTCTGAGTTCCTGAATATCCTCATTTTCCCTGCTTCCTGGGGAAGCACAGATCCATTTGACACTCCTGGCCTTTTTTCAGCTTGCCTTTCCCTTACACTCAGGTAAAGCTCTGGCTTTGAGTCACTGATTATTTGTGAACACCTGTAAGAAAGATGCATCTGGGGTTTGTGTTCCTGCCAAGAACTAGCTTAAAGGCTTGGAGAAACAAACAGCCAAAGAAAATACATGAAAATAGCCATCACATAAAGGAAAAAAAGCCCATTGCTTAAATTAGAACTTTTTGTTGTGAGATGGAATCTATTTAAATCTCCATTTTCTGATGGCTAAAAGAATAAAGAAGAAAACAATTTGGTTAAAGTTTTGTGTCTCTTGTAATTTTCAATGAAACTTTACTTGGCTTTCTGAAAGATCATAAATGACAAAAAGGTTTGGGTTGGATCTTGGATTTAAAATTATATGTAATGTTTGGTAATGTATGTAATGAAATTCTGTGCACACTAAGAGCATATAAAATAGCATCATATTATACATATTTCTGGACAAATATTATCCCAAAATTGCTCACAAGGTTAATGGATGCAATTTCAAGATTTTGTTAAAAAATAATTAATAAAAGGAAAGAAAGATTGGAAGGAAAAGAATGACACAGGACAAGTGCTCATGAAAAGAATCAAAAAAATGCAGAAAATCAGATCCAGTGCCCCCCATTTCTATAGCTACATGGTTTGTTTTAATGTTGGTTAGATATGCAGCAAGGAGAATAAGGACACATACTTTTTAGTGTTTTCTAAAAGTTATTGGTTAATATTTTTCTTTCCTGGAACTGTGTACAGTTTTTAAGGCTGTAAGAGGAACTGGTATTACAGGCAGAGATATAAAAACAAAAAATCCCAATAACACTCCATAAAGCCCCTGTAACAGGTTTCGAAGAGCAAGGCAAGAATCTAAAGAGCAGCTACAGACAGAAACTTTGCAAAGTGACTTTGTGCCCCCTCTTCATCCTTCACAGAAGAGTGAGGAGATTGTTCACCTCAAGGCTGGATTGGAGACCCCAGGGAGCTTTTCAGTTCCCCGTGTTTCTCACTCAGAGATCTTGGTTTCTCATTAAAAGAAAAGCTAAAAGGTGCAGGTGAAAAAGGAGCCATCGTAGTGCCACAGCAAACCTCCAATCTGAACTAACTTTGGAATCACCTCAGAAACACTTTCAGTCTTTCTCTTGCACTCAACACTTTCTATGTGCACATCTGAGACATGATTAAAGAGTAATCCCCTTGGAATGACGGGTAAGGCAGTCTGGAGAGTGTGTTCTTCTCTGCTTAAGCCTCTATGCCTGACCTGCTCCTAGGACAGCCAAGGGACACAATGCTGGAATAATACCAGGAATTCAGAGGAAGGCTGAGGATGCACCCAATCTGATTTCCAGGCGTAGTTAACTGCTGATATTTAGAAAATGAATACAAGCTTAGGGCATTTGTAGAGACATCCTTTCCTAGCAGACATTTCCAGTTCTTGGCAATCGTTTTAACAGCTTTCAGGATGATTATTTTGTTTGTTTTGTTGTTGTTTTAATCCAAGCAGTTATTTTAACAAACATTTCCTGATTTTGTTCCTTTTTTTTCCTTCATGCACAAGTGCAGTTCAAAAGGGAGAGACTAGACAAACTACACTTTATAATATTTTTTGAAGATATCCACAGGAAAGGGGGTTTAATGTGTGACATCTGGTCCAGCACAGCGTGGTCATTTTTCCCCTTGGAAAAGAAGCCATGAATTGCTTCCTTGCTCTTAGGCAATTCAGAGATCACTGAGGAGCAACATAATCTAAACATTTCCTTGGCATATTAGAGAAGGTTAAATATCTCCCTTTCAAATTTTTTTTTTAACAAGTATTATTCTGTGGAGATTCACCCCTGCATTCATATTCCAATTAATTATCTTAATAAAGTCAAAGGTTAATGCTAATAACAGTTAATAGATTTTAGCTAAATAACATGAATTAGGCTAGTATCAAGGGCTCCCAGATTAGTTTCTCTTCTCAGTATCACAATTTAAGCTAGAACAATTCACAGGTGTTAAGTACTTTTGAATAAGAGGCAAATTAACTGTGTGCTTTTTGCAGGTTGAGGGCATGTTAGCATTTTCACCCTCAGTTATCTTCTCTGAACTATTTAATGTGCTCAAGTTGTAATAAGATATATTTCTGTCCTACAATTAAAAAATTGACATAGAGCTAGTGGTGAGCCTAGGGAGAAAGAAGTGAGAGCAATGGAGAGAAGATAGGAAGGAAAAAATAAGGGGTAAAGGAAGAAAAAAGATGGGGTTTACTTTGTTTTTCAGCTTGCATGGTGTACGCATTCCATTGCTTATGAATTGCTTGTCTGCCATTAAAGTCTGATTTTCCCTCATTATTATTATTTGCAAGTATCAATCATTAGCTGCTTCAAGTGCTCAAAACACAGAATCCTATATTTGCATGGTACTGGAATTAAAGCCATGACTTAAAATTCAAATAACCCTTGTTTTTATAACATTTTGGTTTTTCTTTATGATACTTGGAGTTGTGTTTTGGGTAGACTCACAAAGTACTTGCCTTTGTGATGTTTTTTTTTAAGCACATACAACCTCCTTGTGCTTATGATGTCCTGTGCCTGGGGCAACGCCTGATCTAACACCTGTGCTCTGTGAACTCCTTCAGGATTAGATACATCAAAAATGAATAACTCATTTATTTCTTTGGATTCAAATAAGATCTGGTATATAACCATTGATGGTGGAGGATTACCTTGGTCATCTGCCAGGCATCCACCAAGCCATTTTCTTATCCTCTGTCCTGTACTAAATAAGATTAAAAAGCTTGTTGCTCAAGATTTAGACAGGGAGATTGCTCACTAATTACTCTCAAGGGCAAAACCTGATCAGTCTGGAGATTATTAATTCAATTTATTGA
Organism: Chaetura pelagica; assembly: GCF_000747805.2. Lineage (NCBI taxonomy): Eukaryota > Metazoa > Chordata > Aves > Apodiformes > Apodidae > Chaetura > Chaetura pelagica. The sequence goes on along the minus strand of NW_009952590.1, from coordinate 18,697 downwards.
CAAGTAAAAATAGAGTGGAATAGTAAGAAACATGGGCAAAAGTAAAAAAAAACAAACAACAAAACAAACCACAACAAAAAAAAACCCAAAAAACAACACAACAAAAAACCAAAACTTTCTCCCAGGGTCAACTTCACTTCTTCATTCCCATCTCTTCTACTTCCTCTCCCTCAGTGTGATGAGGGGTGAGGACTGTGACCAGTTCACCTCTGCCTTTCTTTCCTCCTCATTCTCTTCCCCTGCTCAGCATGAGGTCCTTCCCATTGGGTAAAGTTCTTTGAGAACTTCTTCAACATGGGGCTTCCCCATGGGCTCTAACACTGTTGTTTTTCATGGCATTCAGTCCTGTAGGAACAGGCTGCTCCAGCACAGGTCCTGCTAGAATCTCCCAGGGAGACCTCATAGTGGCCTTCCAGTACTTGAAGGGGCTCCAGGAAAGCTGGGGAGGGGCTTTTTACAAGGGCTTGTAGTAAGAGGACAAGGGCTGATGGATTAAAACTGGAAGAGGAGAGAACTAGGTTAGACATTAGAAGGAAATTCTTTAGTGTGATGGTGGTGAGACACTGGAACACATTGCCCAGGGAAATTTTGGCTGCATTCAAGACCAAGTTGGATGGGGCCTGGAGCAACCTGATCTAGTGGAAGGTGTCCCTGGCCATGCAGGGCAGTTGGAACTGGATGATCTTTAAGGTCCCTTCCACCTCAAACCGTTCTAGGATTCTATGATATGATTCTAGGAGAAGTCTAACTCAACCAGGTAAGCATCAGTTCAAGTTTGCCATCAAGACCTTCCAGCTGTTAACCCTGAAAACTCCTAGGTCTTTGTTAAAAGGGCACTTTAGCTCAAGCTCAATTATCCTCTGAGGAAGAAGAAGATGAGCTCATCAGGCACTTTGGCACTGTCAAATAAATCCAAGGGGATAGCTGGACAGAAAGCTCAAACACTAGTGAGCTTGTTTTCAGTCTGGTGTTGTGACAGCTCAGTCCAGTTCTCTTTCTTCACTGGTTCACAGAAATAACTTCATTTAAGAGCAGATTCATCTACATTCTCCTCCAAGCACTGCTCAGCTCAGCTCATCCTCTGAGTCCAAGCAGGACAGACGCTTCCAAGTGAGTAGGACTGAGCAGAAACTGTTGCAAGTCAGTAGCATGAATTCCCTGAACTTTAGCCTCAAAGGGAGGGAAGTAAAAGTGTGTGTCAAAATGAGAGTGATCCCAGACATGCCCTGCATACTGCAGAACCCTTTCTTCCTTTATTTTTATTTATTTTCTTCTTTTTTTTTTCCCCTTATCATTCGCAGGAACATGAAAGTGAATTGCTGTGTTTGGCACAGAATGGCACAGAATCTAAAAGCAATTTGTGGTGACAAGGTCACAAGGGGCAAGTGGAGGCTTTTTATAACTCTGCAGAGAGCTGGTGAGCATATCAGTATTGTATATACACAAAGGTAAATACAAATATTTTACTGTTAATGACACAGCCACAGCAATGAAAATGGATTCAGCTCTACAGAGGGTAATGTGTGAAAAAACACTGAATTTCCAGGCTTGTTGAATGGGGGCAAAAGCAGTAGAGGAAGCACACAGAATTCTTAAGAGCAGAAGAAGAACAAGACATATAAGAAAAGATTCATGCCTGAATGAATCACAGATTTTAAATCAAACAGAAGAAAGACAGCAGAAGGGTTACCCCCAAACACTTCAGTGATTTTAAAAATACTTTTAAAACATGCCAGATTTATTTTTAATGTTAAGAATAACAATTTGCATACACATTTATTCATTGTTAAATTAGAGTGCCCCAAAGTCCATCAAGAGTTGCAGAGTGATTCATAATTATTCCTCAGAGTTGTGGGTCAGGAAACTGTTTAGTTAAGAACACATTGCACAACTAGAATAGGCTGCTGCAGCTGAGCTAGGGTAGAAGTGAAGTCTGGAGGAATGACACTGAAATGGTATCTTGATGTCTGAAAAGTTCCTCTCATGCCTTTCACACAGCAGAAACCAGAACAGTCAGTGTTTTCTTTAGCAATGCACCACAGGTTCCAGGCCAAAAATGGTACCACTGTACATCAGGAAGATGAAGCTCTTAGTAAACACAACAGCCTTTGGACACGTTGTTTTAATGGTTATCACAGAATCACAGAATCATCATGTTTGGAAAGGATCTCTGAGATCACCGAGTCCAACCTTGGTCAGCACAAAAAAAACCCCAAGCAAACACAAACATCCACACAGACACCACCAGAAAACACCCACCACAAGAAACAACCCTACAGCCTCTGCCACTAGAGCATGCCCTGAAGTGCCACATCCACATGTTTCTTGAACACTTTCAAGACCCAACCACCTCCCTGGGCAGACTGTTCCACTGTCCAACCACTCTTTCAGGATAGAAATTCTTCCTAACATCCAATCTGAACCTCCCTTGCCACAACATCAGGCCATTTTCCTCTCATCCTGATGTTATTTATTTGGGAGAAGAGGCCAAGACCCACCTCCCTACCATCTCCTTTCAGGCAGTTATAGGGGAATGAGGCCACTACTCAGCCTCCTCTTCACACTAAACATCCCCAGTTCCCTCAGCTATTCATCATATGACTTGTTCTCTAGACCCTCCACCAGCTTGGTAGCTCTTCTCTGGACACATTCTAGAACTTCAGTGTCCTTTTTATAGTGAGGGGCCCAGAACTGAACATAGTACTCAAGGTGAGGCCTCACCAGTGCTGGGTACAGGGGCACAATCTTTTCCCTGCTCCTGCTGGCCCCATTATTCCTGATATAGGCCAGGATGCTGTTGGCCTTCTTGGCCACCTGTGCAAAGATTCACAAGCCTAAATTTCCCATTATTCCCCATTCCTTAGAAGAACAGCTTTCTTTGTAATAATCAATAATTAAATGGCTGTATTTCCTGGGGGATGCTAATTAGTACTTGGAGCTTGAGTCTTTGAGATACATATAAAGGTGATCAGAGTCATAAATTAGAATCTTTGGAACCATGTTCACTGTTTTGTTAATTTATCCTTCATATGCAAATTGTGTATCAGATTGGGCAATACCTCAGGTTTTATTTGAAGTCTACACACCAAGCAGCACAGTTCTGTGCCAAGTTGTGTCTCATTCTTCTATTTTATAGCAACATATAGTTTTCAACTCTTCTCATTGACTGTTGTCGACTTCTAGGAATCTTTGTGGAGTCTAAACCCAGCTGAAAATAGATGAAAATATATACTGAAACGAATAATCCAGATCACATCTTGTGAGAGAAATGAAATTCCTGTGGCTGGATGAGGAAAGTCTCTTCAGGAGAAAGAAAATGATAGGGATAGGGATAGGGAGGAGAGGAGAGGAGAGGAGAGGAGAGGAGAGGAGAGCAGCGGAGCAGAGAGGAGAAGAAA
>NW_009952590.1:6181-15086 GCF_000747805.2 Chaetura pelagica | reverse complement strand
AGGAGAGGAGAGGAGAGGAGAGGAGAGGAGAGGAGAGGAGAGGAGAGGAGAGAGGAAAGAGGTCTCAGCACCAGAGATAGTGAGATCCCTATGTAGAGAGACCAGACATGTTCAAAAAAGTTTGTAATCCATCTGTGGCATAGAGAAGACAACTTTAGTAGTTGTAAATCAGCTAAGCACAACTGAAACCTCCAGCAGCTCCAGATCTGGCCCAATGATTCTGCTTATGGTTCACTAACACAAATTAACAAGTTTGAGGGCTTTGTTTTGAATGTGTCAGTAAGAACAAGGACTGATTTTATCTGATGCTCTGTAATTATTGACTAATTTTAGGTGAGAAAAGACTTTTAGAGTAGATATGAGAGCCACTATTTTTTACACAATTTTATTAATCTTGAAGTTAGAAAAGGCACTAAGGCTTTAGCAGATTGGAAGTTTATTTTTAAAAGTGCATGCAACCCATCTTGATTTTAAAAGGGGAACAAGTAGATTCTAATAGAAAAGGTCTTTGGAGGCAGGGATAAACCATGATTTAGCTGCTGCCTGAAATTCCTGTTCTGGGGCAGGTTCTGAGCCCAAGAGTAGTTAAGAATTTTTTCCATGGTATAATTTGTAGCACTGTTTTCTTACAAGATATGATCTTTTGGTTCCTAACTTGATATTCCCCATCCTGGCTGTAAAGTTGCTATTTGATTTGGAGGGGGAAATAAATATAAGCAGTCTTGCAGTGGATGGCAGCTGCAATTCATGGGCATCTTTCAAGTGTTTGGAGTGCTTGAAAGAGCAAAGTTATGAAGGTGTCACTGTGCATGAGAAAATCCATGAGCATGTCCTGCTGTAGTTTTTCAAGTCTGACTGTCTGCAACATGGAACTGATATGCAGCCAATTGTTTTGTCTGTATGTGCAATTAAACATTTATTTATCATCCAATTAATACAGTAAATTTCTCAACTGCCAGGAGTAGGATCTGAAAAGCATTTGGTTTCTGTGGTTTCTAGGTTGTCCAGCACATATATGGAAATGGAAAAGCAGTTTCTATCATATTTGTTAAGACAGATTTCTCTCTAAAGCAAGCAGATGGTCACTCCCCTCTGGTGCTGCTACTGCTTTCAATTAAGTTTTTCAGTTATGCTCACACATACTTAAAAAAACCACCACAATCCCACCAAGTTACTTAAAGATCAGAGATGCTGCCATGCTCCTACTGAAGTTGGGTGATTAACAACTTCACTCCAGTAAACTATGCCTCAATGATTCTTAATTGCTTGGTTTTCTGACCTGGGCCTTTCTGACAGACCTGGATGGACACTGACAGCATGAGAAGTTACGCAGGCAGACCTGAAGCTGCAATAATTTCTAGCAGAGGAGTAGGATATTAAGATTAGTTGACAAGAATGTGGTGTGGAAGGAGGGATACAACCCCTTAACCAGACTCAGGACAATGGGACTGATCATAGTCTACTTTCCAGCTGAGACACAGCACCCAGCTAGCAGCACTCACTACCCTCCCTCTGGATTTGGAGCCGGTCATCTCAAAGTGAAGGGGGCATTTAAAGTTTTGGTGTCTTTACAACTATTCTGTGTTTGTAACTGCTAGGACAGCTGAAATCCAGCAGGCAGTGAAAGCCATAGAAAGTCGGTCTCTAGGGCTCTCAGACAATACACAAAGGTTGACCTCACTGCTTTTAATTAGGGTGTAAATTTCTACACCTGAACCTTCCTCTCTCTTCTACAGTCCATGGAATGAAACAGGTCTGTTGAGGGTGCAGCCAGTCTGATCTATTTCCTATGTCTATTTTAGGATGAGATGAATCATGTCTTAGGTTTCTCTAAATTGATTGACTCACTCTCCATTCACTATAAGGAAAGCTTGGGGGGGGGGACGACACACAGACACCTACACTGTAAAAATCTGCATTTCAGAAAATGACTCCTCCATCTGGTTGTGAAATCAGTAAGAATCAGTCAGTGCCTAATGAAACATCTCTCAGGGGTATGAACACCTCTTTAATTCTGCCTGTATCACAAACCTGGATTAGGCAACCTAAGTGTAAGAAGCAGTCCAGAAGACTCTTTTCCTCTGAACTAAAGACACAGAGCAATCTTCAGTCTGCACCCACTTCCTTTATACAAGTTTTGTTTGCCATTCACTTGTCAGCAGACTTAAACTGCCTTTCAGTTATTTCTTTTTGAGGTTGAAGACTCATAGTCTGCTCAGTTATTCATTAGATCCAAATTGTTCCTGAGTTTTAATACAAATGGAATTACACACAGTTCTTTCTAAAATAATTTGCCTGTTTTCCCTACCTTCCTTCAGCCTGTTGTTTTGGGACTCTTTTGAAATGTCTCCTTGCACATAACCTATAAGGTACTTTAACAGGGAGTAAAAGGGGCAAAAAAGCCAATTTACACCATTAGTCTTGTCACACAAAGAGAAATGTGGTTAGGAAAGCAGAATAGATGGGTCCATGCAACTGCACTTGCATTATTTTTGTGGCATTGTTACCTTTTCAAAACATACACAGTTGATTCATGCTCCCAGTCAGAGCCCTGGAATGATAAATTGGAGAGCCATTTCAGGCACAAGTTAGTGTGTGTTTATTTGTCCCTGAATACTCCCTTCTAGATCATCAGGTTAATGGCTTTGGTATGGAGGTTTTTTTCTACATTAATGAGCACTTTAAAGGGGGATATTTGCCAAAAATAGATCCAGGACATCAAGCTTTTAAGCCACTGATACTTCAGCAGGCACAGGTTCTGGGATGACAGGCTTCAAACTCTCTGCATGAGAACAAAAAAGGGCAAACTGAGGGAAAAGAATCAAGGAACAAGTTCATCAGGGAAGAAGCTTGTCAGACCACACCTGGAGTATTGTGTTCAGTTTATGTCCCTGCTCTACACAAAGGATGGGACAGGCTGGAGAGGGTCCAGAGAAGGGCCACAAGGATGTTCAGGGGACTGAAGGAGCTGCCATATGAGGAAAGGCTGAGAAAACTGGGTTTGTTCAGCCTTGAGAAGAGAAGAATTTGGGGACACCTTATTACAATGTTCCAGTATTTAAAGGGTGGCTACCAAGAAGATGGAGTTTCCCTATTTCCGAGGAGTCAGATGGAAAAGAAGGGGTCATGGGCACAAGTTGCTCCTGGGGAGATCCCGACTGGACACAAGAGGTAAGTTTTATCCCATGAGGACAGTCAAACATTGGAGTAGTCTCCCAAGGGAAGTGGTGGATTCCCCTACATTGGACAGTTTGAAGTCTCAGCTTGAGAAGGTGCTGAGCCACCTCATATAAACTGTAGTAGTACCTAGAAAGGTTGGACCAGATGGTCCCTGAGGTCCCTTCCAACCTGGAATTCTATGATTCTATGATCTAAACACCTGATGTTTATATGTGGAGAACCAATGAAAGCTGGGAGGCATGTAGTGATTGAAGATAGGATCAGCATGTGCATCAGAGACAAACTCCTCATGGGAAAATGCAAAAGGATGAAGAGAGAGTTTGGCTTCTACTGCCTTCTTTGGATCCAGGGTTCAATTGGAGTCAGAGCCACTGACAGCTGAAATGACAAGTTTGGTTCATTACTCTGGGTGAGACAGGAGCTCCCACCAGCCAACTCCACAGAGACATCATGAAATGAAAAGAAGCTGCAAATTCTCAGAAAGTAGTGATCTGATTATATTTTAAAAGTTTTCATGCCTTCCTCCTGACTTTCTGATCGGAAACGTTGGGGGTAAAAAAACCAACACACATACACACACACAAAACCAAATCCAAAACAAACCCAAAAAACCACAACCTCCCCCAAAATGAACCAAAACCCACCACCCATAAAGCAGTGGGTGGCGTTTAATATGAAAACACAGTGCTGTGATTTGCCATTGCATCCACTTCTCGCTTTCAACACTATGCTCACCATTCCCAGCACTTCAGTCTCTGCACCAAAACTGCCCCACACACCCTGCTAGAAGACAGAAAGCCCCCCTGAAAGGTAGCTGACTCTGTTGGAAGATGGACAGATCCTCAGGAAATATAGTTCATTCTGTTGGAAGACATACAGTGCTCCAGAGAAGGTAGTTACTGAGAAAAGATTGCAACACAATCTGTGGCCTAAGGATGTTTCCTGGCAGACTGAAACAGAGAGAAACTTCATCAGGAGCCATATGAGATGCTGTGAACATTTTCTTCAGGTCAAAAAATCAAAATAATAACAGCACTTAAAACTGGGAGTTTTAGAACAAGTCAAACAGTGCACAAAGAGAAGGAAAGGGTGGGATATGGGATGCAGATTTGAGGGATATTTGGGGACTTTTTAACATCCTTTTCTGTGCTAACAGACATAAATGTTTCTGTAAATAAATGTTGACTGGTCACACACTCCAAAAAGTTGTTCTTGCAAGCAAGGGATAGGCAGAGACTCACCCTACCTGGTTCCTCCATAGGGAAAAGACTCTATGTTCATTAAATCCCCTTTCATTTCCCTAAAGCCATTTCTGTGGTGCACTCAGCAGCTTCTCAGAGCTATTTCTGACTTAACCTTCACAGATCAGTCATGGCCATGGGCTGAGAGATCATTGGGGAGGGTATTATTAATGTCATACTTATAAATACACAACACTTCTGTCATAGTTGACCTCAGAGACTGACACATTGGTTTTCCAGAGTCTTTAGCAATCTGGTACACTTAAAGGCAAATTCCAATGAATTTCTGTTGTACCTGGGAGTGCTCAATCAAAACTAAATTTGTCCTTGAATGTCTTACCCTCTCTATTCAGAAAATGAAGATGTAGTTAGCAGTGACTATGCAGTTCAAGTGATGTGCTCAGTGGCAGAGTCAGGAACACAACCCTATCCCTCAGGATAGCTTTCAGTTTCCCACATGTGGAAGTCAGCCCCTCTCTTTTGTACACTTTGCTGTTTGGCCACCTTGCTTAAATTTCACATTCTGTAAATTATGCTACGAAGATTCCACAGACAACAGACCTAATACCTAACAGAACTTGATATATCCCCAAACCTGATCCATCTGTTCCTCATTAAAGGGATTTTGTGGAAGAAATTAAGAAGCTGTGTGATTACAGAAAACATCAGAAAGCATAATGAAGATCCCAGCATCAGTAGAGACCTACATCTAGTTTACCAGCAGGTTAAGGGAGGTGACTGCCCCCTTCTACTCCACTTTCATGAGACCTCACCCAAAGAACTGTGTTCAGTTCTTGGATCCCAAAAACAAGAAAGACATGGATCTACTGAAGTGAGTCCAGAGGGGGGACAAGAGCAGAGGCCTGGAGCACCTCTCTAGCTCAGCTGGGAGAACAGAAGGCTCCAGGGAGACCTTAAGGCACCTCCCAGTACCTGAAGAGGCTACAGGAAAGCTGAGGAAGGACTTTTGACGAGAACATGGAGTGATAGGACAAGGGGTAATGGTTTTAAGCTGAAAGAGGGGAGATTTAGGAAGAAATTCTTGACTGTGATGGTGGTGAGACACTGGCCCAGGTTGCCCAGAGAAGTTGTGTCTGTCCCCTCCCTGGAAGTGCCCAAAGCCAGGCTGGATGGGGCTTGGAGCGAAGCGTCCCTTGCCACAGCATGGACATTGGAGCTAGAGGATATTTAAGGTCCCTTCCAACCAAAACTATTATGTGATTCTATGACCTACATGTCCATGGTTTGGAGCTGACACCCATTTCTGCTGATGGTAAAGAAGAGCAAGCTGAGGGCACCTCAATCCAGTGCTGTGTGAGTGCTGTACAAAAACCTTCTCACCTTACTCTCCTTCCTAAGTATCTACATTATTTCTAAACACATCTAACCTATTAATTCCTTTCTCCCATCCTTTGCTCTGCCTTGTCTCACTTTTTTTTTAACCAGTTCCTCTGTAATTCTCTTTTTCTCCAACACATTCATACACCTCCTTTCTTCTTCTAAGAAGAACTATTGGACAAGCCACTGGAAGAATAGTCCTTTCTGGTTTTCTAGTAGGAGTTATATGGAAAAGCACCTGCAACCTCCTTGGTGTCCATGTAGGGATTTTGAGGACTTAACAACTACTTGGTGGAAATGGAGCACCTAGCAACTCACTGCTGCTCATGGGGAGCTAAGAAATTCTCTGAATGGAACTGATTTTCAATGGATTTTCAGGTCACACGTGAAAAAGCAGCAATTTTCCTGTCAAGTTCCAAGCCCCTACATAGATTGTGAAAACCTCTTAATAGTGAAGCTTTTTTTTTTTTTTTTTTTTCCTTTATGTTGAAAAAATAATGCATTTTTCTAATCTTTCTGAAATTTGTTATTATCTTCCTAGGTCACAATCTAAAAAACCCAACCAAAGTCAACCAGACAAAACCTATCACCTTGAGGCACAGACCTGAGGAAAAAGCCCCAAACAAACCACAACCAAAAAAACTTCACATTAAACAGAGAAACTTTAGAAAGATACTAATAAACTTAAATGCAGTACCTGTTATAATGAGTTGACTTTAAGCATGTTTTTCCTATAAATTCTAATTAGACTTCTCTCTAGCATCCTGTAGCCCTTGATTTCTTTAGTTGAGAAATGAATATCATATAAATGAATATTTAAAATGTAAGAAAATTTCAGTTCCCAAAATTTATAAAACAAATAACAAGTTCTCAAAAACACCAAAAAAAACACCCCAACCCAAGTGTAATATATAACAGCTCTGACTAAATTATTGAGAAACCTGGAAACATCACAGAGCTATTTGAAGCAAGTTTGCACTTTGTTCAAGACATAAGTCAAATTACTGGAGGAAACTGTATTTATGGGAAAGGAAATCAGAACATTTCCATCAAGAATTAAGACCATGGAATTAATGGCAAGGATAGGAAATGTGTCTTTGGTTTCATTTGCTTAGCAAGGAGCTGCAGGTTCTTTTTTATTCCATCACAGCAGGGTCATTAAAAGCAACCTTTAAAATCTACTTAGATTTGTTTTAGCCTGATGAGACATCCTAGGGGTTCTTAACAATTTTCAAAATGATTTTGACTAATTGCATTAGGCCCCACATTGAAGTCTTAAATATATTGTAAATAACTGGTCTTTCCCTGTAAGGGTGTAACATGCTGCTCTTTCCAGACTTTATCTAATGTGGTTATTGGTGTTTTATTAAAAACAACAGCTGCAGTAGTAATTCATTGATTCATCAGGATTCCGAGGGAGATGCCTGATACATTCCATCTGAGATATGTGCCTTCATCCATCTATCATCATTGGAGAGCAGCCCAGCAGAGAGGGACCTGGGCATACTGGGTGACAACCAGTTGAACATGAGCCAGCAGTGTGTCCAGATGGCCCAGAAGGCCAATGGCATCCTGGCTTGTACCAGGAATGGTGTGGCCAGCAGGAGTAGGGATGTGATTCTCCCCCTGTACTCAGCCCTGGTGAGGCTGCACCTCGAGTCCTGTGTCCAGTTCTGGGCCCTTCACTGCAAGAAGGACCTTGAGGTGCTGGAGCAGGTCCAGAGGAGAACAATGAGGCTGGTGAAGGGACTAGAGGGAGAGTCTTATAAGGGTGGCCTGAGGGAGCTGGGGTTGTTTAGTCTGGAGAAGAGGCTCAGGGGGGACCTTCTCACTCTCTTCAACTACCTGAAGGCAGGTTGTGGTCAGGTTGAGGCTGGGCTCTTTTTCCAGGCAACAAGCAACAAGACAAGAGGGCCTGGCCTGAAGCTGCTGCAGGGGAGGTTTAGGTTGGGTATCAGGAAGCACTTCCTCAGGGAAAGGTGATCAGACATTAGAATGGATTTCTCAGGGAAGTGGTGGAGGCACCATCCCTGGAGGTGTTCAAGGAAAGGCTGGATGTGGCACTTAGTGCCATGATCTGGAGATGTGGTGGTGTTAGGTCATAGGTTGGACTTGATGGTCTCAGGGGCCTTTTCCAGCCTCAGTAACTCTGTGATTCTGTGATCTCTTGCTTCATGCCAACACTGTCAGTTAACACATGCCCATTCTAAAATCTTGATCCACCCCCTCTCTGGGGTTGCCAGTGTTGAGGCACAGAGGACAGGTCTACAAAGAGAGATTCAAGGCCTCCTCACAACCCATTTCAGCCACTCATTGACACAGTCTGAATGGGCCATCACAAGGGTGGTCTGCCATCCAGGTTTCACAGAAGAAACTAGCTTCTCTTTGTCCCAGAGTGAAGGAACAAGTTTTCTTAGTTCCCTTCAGAATAACAGGATAGGCACCACATCCCAAAATAGGACATAATTGCACAGACCATTGTACCAGTTGGGTTTTTATTGCAGCTTTTCTGCAGTGCACTGAAGAACAGCATTTGTCACCTTCATGAGCTGAACTTTACACTGAGTGCACAAGAAAAATAATAATAGCACATTGCAATGGAGACTGTCAAACACCAGAACACTCAACAGCTCTGCATATGCATGGCATATGGACCTGTCCTGAATCCTTCTTTCTCCCAAACTTTTTAACAAATAGAGAAGATTGCCAATGTAATTAAAACTTTGGCTCCTGTGTAATTCTTGTTCCTTTTCCAAGGAGCAAACTGCTAGCCTAATCAGAATTCTAGCCACTACTGCTATTGAAAACATAATTTCATAAACAAGTCTCCTTCCCAGGAGAAAGGAGAAAAGGCCAATGGGCTGCAGATATGTAAGGTCATCTCAATCAACATTCCAGTGCATATGGGAAGCAGTGATCTTTTCAATAAGTCAAGGACTGAAAACTGCTTTACCACACACCAGGAAGAGAATACCATCTGAAGCACAAGTGTCTTGGCTATTCAGGATACAACAAAAATCTTTCTGTACATGCATTCTAGCTAAGCTTAAAAACTCATTTCAGAAAGTCCTGCTACTTAAACAAAAGTGGAAATTCCTGACTTCCTGATCCTCTGAGTTGACACCATTTAAAACAGTTGCAAACCT
>NW_009952590.1:0-6113 GCF_000747805.2 Chaetura pelagica | reverse complement strand
AGGCTGTGGAGTCTCCTTCTCTGGAGACATTCAAACCCACCTGGACACATTCCTGTGTGATATGCTCTGGGTGATCCTGCTCTGGCAGGGGAGTTGGACTGGGTGATCTTTCCAGGTCCCTTCCAACCCCTAAGATTCTGTGATTCTGTGAGTCTGACTGCTCCTTATTAAGCACATTTCAGCTCAAGCAAAATGTCTTTTTACGGCAGCAAACAGAATACTTGGAATATTCCCTCCTATCTGTGACTACAAAAAGATAAATTAAATCACTTTAGGCAGCACTTTTGCAATTGGGTGCCCTTCATAGCAGCTTCATGAGAGAAGCCCCTAAAGGACCATTTTGGTACACCTTAAAAGAGCATATGATCACCTCCCTCAGCAGCTGCCAGACTCCAGGGCTGGTTTGCCTGTCACCTGGCCTAGAAATTGTCTTATCAGCTTTTACTCATGTCTTCAGATGCAAAGACTAAAAGAAACTGCATCAGCAGCTACCTTAATAAAACCAAACCAAACCAACAGAAACAAAAAACCCAACTCAAAGTTTTCATATGAAATGGATTATAGGGCATGTTTTGCTATTTATCTACATACTCAATGAGCTGTCTTGTTCTACTTCCAGAATTTGGAGACCACGCAGTAATATTCTAGTCCCAGTGAGTGGGTTAGTTTAAATGTTAAGACAGAAGCTTCTGTTAATAGACTTCAAATCCCCATCTTTGTCAAACCACAGAGATAGCAAATAACCACCTTTTAGTTAAACAACTAGTTTATGGATGTGGGAATGCAGACATTAATGTCAATATTCTATTTCATCATTCAATTATTTTTACTGTGATCAGGGAAGGGAAATCTCAGTCCTCTTTAAGACTGGTATTTTCTCTCTTTTCCACATTGTAAGTTTGCATCCATTAATTACTTCAACCCAGCTTCAAGAACTGGTTGTAGGAGGTGAACCTGATCTTTTAACTCAGATCTAACTTTCATGCATGTGATTAAGAAGAACAGTATGAGGTTTCAGCATATCCTCAGATACACTGCGAGATATGCCAAGTTGATTACTTCCCCAACACACTTTGGACACTTTTATCCTGCAGTAGAAGCAGTCTGAAAAACAGCAATAAGGGCAGCAAGGCAGCAAACAAGGGGACAAACAGCACAGTACTGCCAAACCCATCCTCAAAACTATCCACCTCCACATGTGGACCTGTTCTCAGAGGCCCCAAGGATGGCTTGTTTTTTGGTTAAAGATGAAGCTTAAATTTGATTACAACATGCCTATGTGTGAGCTCACGTGGTGGGCAGCAGGTCACAGATTTTATCTCTTGAATAGCAACTTTTTTTTGTCAAGCTGGTCCATGAATCTACAACATGTGTTCAGAAAACTGCCACATATCTCAGCAACTGTAGAGCAAAGTGTACATCTCCTTTGTGAAGAGCAGCTCTCACTGATTTTGTCAACTACGTAGCTGTCACAGTGGTGAGTAGACATAGCAACAACTACTGGAGCAAAGCTGAGAAGTGTATTCCCAAAGGATTTCCCACAAAGTCTGAAATGCTCGAAGCAGTGAACATTTCTTTGGGTATAATATAATAATAGTCTAGCAGTTTTCACTTCTGATAATGTCTTCTTATTCAGCCCTCAGCAATTTTTTTTTTCAGGTGTCTTGTTCCTAGTGTTGAGTAAGAGCTGTACTCCTCAAGAAATGTTTAGATCAGATTACAAAAATATACCAGTTTAGCCTGGACTGGGAAAAAATTAAAAGAAGCAGCACACTGAGGATCAACATTGCATAAACTTACTGCATTAGCATTATTATTAGAGGACAGATTTAGGTGAGACATTAGGAAGAAATTCTTTAGTGTGAGGGTGGTGAGACACTGGAACAAGTTGCCCCGGGGAGTTGTGGCTGCCCCATCCCTGGAGGTGTTCAAGGGCAGGTTGGACCAGGCTTGGAGCAACCTGGTCTAGTGGGAGGTGTCCCTGCCCATGCAGGGGGGCTGGAACTGAGTGATCTTTAAGGTGCCTTCCAACCCAAACCATTCTTTGTTTCTGTGATTGTGTTGTTTTAATAATCATCATCTCATTAAAAACAACATTAAACTTTTTAATCCTAAAGCACTGAAGAAAGAATCTCATTACTTTTTGGGGGGAAATAAGAAAGGACATTGGCCTATGTAGGCACATGAAAATCTACAAAAAGCCTCAGTGTTTTATGTAAGTGCATGAGGTAAAAATCCAGTGATGCAATTATTAATCTCAAATTCAGTATCCCTGAATATTATCATAGACTCAGCCTCCTGTCACACAGAAGAAACCTCTAGCTCTGATAAACTTGAATCAAGAGTAGAAAAGCATGTTAAGTGAAGGATGTGGAGTAGCTACTGCTTAAAATCAGTGTTTAGAAGGACAGCAATTTGGAAAGGTGAATCTGTGCTATGTAGTCAAAGTACCTGTGTGAGTAAAAGACATCCTTGGGAGAACTTGGTGCTCCACTCTACTCAGGCTTTTCAGGCTTTTACTTCTGAGGATTTTTTTATCTAGATATTGGCTGGTGGAGGACCACAACTGAGAATGTAAATCACAGTCACTTCAAAAACTATGCAGAATTATTTTTTTTTGCTGTGCAATTGTGAAACTTACCCAAGGATCAACGATTTCACATCTCCTTGAAATGTTGGTGTGTATGTCACAGTTTGACTCAGGTCCGACAACAATGCTCTCGATCCCCTCCCCCTCCCACCCAGGTAGGGAAGGAGAGAGAGAAAAAGAGAGAGACTTGGCTGGATTGAAAACTAAACTACACAGCTTTAATTAAAACACTAATGAATCATACAAGAAAATATATATACAATTATATACAGATATATTCAGGTATGGGCAAAAACCTCTCGCCTCCCCCCACTCCAGCAACTCCCACAGCACTTCCCTGAACTGGGAAGAGTCCCGAGGAATCCTGAAGCTGCTGCTGGAGAAAGCAGAGAGTTATGGGGGTCACGAGACCTTGTCTTGTCTGTGCTTTGGCTGCACCTTAAATGCTTTGCTTAAGAGAATAAAATAGTGGAGCTGCAGGCAAGAGCTGGGGCAATGCATGTGGACATTGGTCTTTTCCTCTTTCTGAGAACATGTTCTGTTACAAGACACAAATAGGTTCCATACCTTTTACAGATTTGCACTGTATCAGCCACATCAAACTGTTCCTTTTTCTTCCCCTGTACAATAGGAACAGGTCAGACTTAAGAGGAGTAAATTAATATTTATAAATCTTCCATTTAGCAAGGAGAAAATTAAGAAACTAGAAGCTAATATTTGCTCTCTGTGCCTGATGAGCTGAGAATATAATTTTATAACCAACAAAGGAGCTCTTCTAGGTACAGAAAAAAGAGAAACTTTTCACAATCCCTTAATTCATAAACACAAGATTTGAACATCTGTCGACACAAACAGCGACCCAGGAGAGCAAAAAAAGCTCGTTTCTTTAGTATTCAGAGGCTATAAAATATAAGATTGCAGCAAATCAGGTAATTTATCCTCTCTTCTTCTAGATTGAAGATAATTCAGTGCTTTTCATCTTTAGAAAGCTGGGTTGGACTAGACTTTATTTTTTGTCCAACCAAACCCAAGCCAGAAAGGAGTAGAAGTTGGTATGGAATAGTGCAGTGCCTGCAAAGGAGGTTGCAGAAAAAACCAAGAAGATATGGAATAAATCTACCCATTACTGAAAGGACCTGTGCTCAGATCTCTGTGAAATCACAAGGAAAACAATCTATGATCTCTGTCACCTTCTCCACAGAGAAACGTTTCCCAAATTTAGATCTGACAAATAATTCAACCCTTCTCTCCTGTCAATGAATAGTGAATGTCAATATCCTGCAAGCATCTTATGGTACAATATTATATTTCCAGATTTTAGATTACAAATTTAGCTGCTCTGAATTGTGTTGGCTAAGATGGATTGTGATTCTGCCTTCTTCTTGCCCTTTGCCTTTTATCATTAGTATTCTTTAACCAGATGGATGCAGATCACTGCAACTGAAAAATAACTATTTGCCAAATAATACACAGCCTACAAAACAGTGTCAAATTTTAGGAAAATAAAGAAAAGAACTTGGGAAAAAGAGAAGGTGGATAATGAAGTGATATAAAGTGATCCTGATATAGTGTCCATCAAGGAGGAGATGGGACTTCACTGGATATTCCCCGTGAGGGGAATAGTTATAATTCCCAGTTAGTCAAGTGCAAGAGAGCAGTGCAGTCAGTATCTCCACTCTGGAAAAGTCTGTTGTTTACAATGCAAAAGTCAATGGACAGAGAAATGCAAGGACAGATCTGAATTTAGGCGGCAAATGACTGAAAAAACATGTTATCTACCTGATTTTACTCAGAAAAAAAAAGAGAAATAAGAGAGGAGAGAGTGACAAAATGTGCTTGTGGATGCTACACAGAAGGCAGGCAATGGTAGTTCATTGTTCTTTCTTCAGCACATGTAACAGAGAAATTTCCAGGAAATTAAAAGTTAGAAAATATTGTACTGATCAAACAAGTTTTTATCCAATGCACAACTGAGTTGTGAATTTCTGTCAATATAATTTGCTTATCAAGACTCAAGAAACATTTGGATACTCTTGGTACCCATGTATTTATATATATTTTTTATAACATTGCATGTTAATTCTATTTTTTCTTATTTATTTTTTTTTTATCAGAGCTATAAAGAGTGAAGTTGAATTATAGTTAGTGTGTTGACCAC
The DNA here is from genome assembly GCF_000747805.2 of Chaetura pelagica. Classification (NCBI taxonomy): domain Eukaryota; kingdom Metazoa; phylum Chordata; class Aves; order Apodiformes; family Apodidae; genus Chaetura; species Chaetura pelagica. The sequence goes on along the minus strand of NW_009952590.1, from coordinate 1,365 downwards.
AAAGAATTTTGCAGGAAAAGCTTCTAGCATTCACTTGGTTTGGACCAAAATTTGAGGCAAGGTATTTGAACAGCTGCATTCATCTAATCCTGGACAATGATTCCAGTGTTTCACATAGCTCTGTATATACCTTAAGTAATTTTTCCAGTGTAATTCTCCTGCTCTGCATAATGTGACAATTCCAAGACTATTTCCTTGTGAGATTTAACAAATCTATATTCTAGCATGTCTTTTTTCAGCTTTGAGAAATACCACAACAAAATGTAATGTAGACTAGATATTACCACTAACACAGTAAGAATAATGTTACTGGATCTTTGCAAGGTAAGGCACTAAGTTTAGTTGTAAAGACAGTACAAAATACTTCAAGAAAGGAGAGATATGAGTTTCCTCCAAGGCAGATATCATTATTTTAGTTTGGTTTGGTTTTCATTACTGCTTCTTAGCTCTGTGCTTAAGGATAAATATGTGTCAGTGCAACTTATCTGTGTCCAGTTTAAACCATTTAATATATTCCTAAATTAGTACCAGTTTTCTATAGATTTTTCTTGTCTCTGGGCAAGATACAAAGACATCTAAAATAGTTGAGAGACCTATCAACTCTGTAACAACTATAACAATATTCATAATTTTCCACCATTTTTTCAATATTTTTGGATTTGTTAGGTACTCTGAGATGTATTTGGATTTCCCTCTTACCACTAAAGCAGGACAAAGCAGTTGAGAAACACTCCCTAAATTATCCAAGACATACTAGCCTCTCTCAGGTTACTCCAACCCATTTCTACCGAGCGACCCTGGGGAAAATCATTTGCAAAATCAGAAGGTTAAAAGCACCATCAAGGTCTCTGGGTAATTTTGACAACAGGGGCTGCCCAAGAATTTATATAAATAGGCAGCTGGCCTGTTAGCTCGAGGACAGTACTCAGCATAAAAGTCATAGGTCTTCCTAAGTGTAGACACAATCTGTGCAGAACATACATAAATTAGAAGCATCACATGAACAGAGAGAATTATGAGTTCTAGACAAGTTCAATTCAGCTCTTTAGCCCAAACCTCAGGCACCAACAGGATGAGCAGCTAATCAGGTCAGGCTGAAGGCCACCAAGGAGTTTTGTGAGATCAATGGGTACATTATTTTAATGCTCACTGGAGGAAAAGGGAGTCAGTAAATTATGGATTCCTGTGCTGCCTGGGACATCACACTTTGCTGCTAATAAACATGTTATGGTGTGAAATACAGGATGGTGTGTGAATAATAATAACTTAGAGCAAAAGAAAGGCTATAAAAAGAGGGAAGTTGTAGGAGAAATGGCTTAAAAACTTCAGCTGTTTGTTGTGGGGTTTTTTTGCATTAACTTTTTT
>NW_009952589.1:0-460 GCF_000747805.2 Chaetura pelagica | reverse complement strand
GAAAGGAGGCTACAGCTATGACTTGGAATTTTAAAAAAAGCAACAACAACTGTTTTGCTTGTGTAACATCATTCTACAGGAAGAATAATCTGAGATAAACAATCCCACAAACGACAAAAAAGGTCTACTCACTGCATGTCACCCAGAAAGACAAGGAAAACCCTGAAAAACACTAATTTATAGCAACTATATTTGCAACCCACAAGGTGAGGGTTTTCTAGTAAATACTAGTTTTCAATTCAGCAGAGCACAGGACCAATGCAGGGACAGGCAGTGCTACAGACTAGGAGCTTTAATCTAAACACTCAACACACAGTTTTCAGAGTACCTTATATTGAGGTTGCTCATACCCAGCTCTACCATTTCTGTGTCCTACCTGCACCCAGGGTGCAGTGTGAAAGTGTATTGAAAATGAAGTGTATTGAAAATGAACTGAAACATCTCACTATAAGAGCAGACA
>NW_009952588.1:0-2350 GCF_000747805.2 Chaetura pelagica | reverse complement strand
GGGAAAACCTGGAGCTGCCCCCGAGGGGGACCCTGACCCTGGGGACCCCAAGGAGGACCAGGACACCCCAGGGTGGCCCCAGGAGGTCCCCGGGGACACGGTCACTGTCACCCCCTGGGCTGGTGGCATCACCATCACTGTCACTGCAGCCCCCCCAGCTGAGGAGGATCTTGGGGACCTTGGGGACCTTGGGGACAAGGAGACCCCAGAGGAGCAGGACGTTGGGGACAAGGACACCCCGGGGACAAGGGACACGGGGCACGGGGACGTCCCCGTCCTGTGGGACAAGGACGTGGGTGTCCCAAGCTCAGGGGACACTGGGGGTGGCCCTGGGGACAAGGATGTCCCAGGGGGAAGGGAGGTTGGGGACAAGGACGTTGTCACCACGGGGGACGTGGGGGAGCAGGGGGGGGTGGACAAGGACATGGGGGACAGGGATGTCACCACCTGGGGGGAGGTTGGGGACAAGAAGGGCTCGGTCCTTGGGGACGTTGGGGACAAGGACATTGGGGACAGGGAGGTTGGGGACAGGGAGGTTGGGGACACGAAGGTCTCAGTCCTTGGGGACGTTGGGGACAAGGACATTGGGGACAGGGATGTCACCACCCGGGGGGAGGTTGGGGACAGGGAGGTTGGGGACAAGAAGGGCTCGGTCCTTGGGGACGTTGGGGACAAGGACATTGGGGACAAGGACATTGGGGGCAGGGAGGTTGGGGACAGGGAGGTTGGGGACACAAAGGTCTCAGTCCTTGGGGACATCGGGGACAAGGACATTGGGGACAGGGAGGTTGGGGACAAAAAGGTTGGGGACATGAAGGTCTCACTCCTTGGGGACACTGGGGACAAGGAGATCTCGGTCCTTGGGGACATTGGGGACAAGGACATTGGGGACATGAAGGTCTCATTCCTTGGGGACATTGGGCACAGGGAGGTTGGGGACATGAAGGTCTCGGTCTTTGGGGACGTTGGGGACAAGGACATTGGGGACACAAAGGTCTCAGTCCTTGGGGACAAGGAGGTTGGGGACAAGAAGGTCTTGGTCCTTGGGGACATTGGGGACAAGGAGGTTGGGGACACAAAGGTCTCAGTTCTTGGGGACGAGGACACTGGGGACAAGGACATTGGGGACAGGGAGGTTGGGGACATGAAGGTCTTGGTCCTTGGGGACACTGGGGACAAGGACACTGGGGACAAGGAGGTTGGGGACATGAAGGTCTCAGTTCTTGGGGACAAGGACACTGGGGACAAGGACAATGGGGACAGGGATGTCCCAGCCCTTGGGGACAAAGGGGTTGGGGACAGAGATGCCACCACCCTAAGGGACACTGGGGAGAGGGATGTCCCAGTTCCTGGGGACAAGGGTGTCACCACCTTGAGGGACATTGGGGACAGGGAGGTTGGGGACAGGGATGTCACCACCCTGAGGGACAAGGAGGTTGGGGACAAGGAGGTCTTGGTCCTTGGGGACACTGGGGACAGGGACACTGGGAACAAGGACATTGGGGACAAGGAATTTGGGGACATGAAGGTCCCAGTCCTTGGGGACATTGGGGACATGGAGCTCTTTGTCCTTGGGGACAAGGACACTGGGGACAGAGATGCCACCACCCCGAGGGACACTGGGGACAGGGATGTTGGGGACAGGGGTGTCCTGGTCCAAAGGGACATCGGGGACATCCCGGCCTTTGGGGACAAGGAGGTTGGGGACAGGGATGTCCCAGCCCTGAGGGACCTTGGGGACACTGGGGACACTGGGAACATTTGGGAGAGGGATGTTGGGGACAGTGGGAGTGTTGGGGACCTGGGGGACATTGGGGACACTGGGGACAGGGACATTTGGGATGTTGGGGACATTGGGAGTGTTGGGGACATTGGAGACATTGGGGACACTGGGGACAGGGACATTTGGGACATTGGGGACGTTGGGGACATTGGGGACACTGGGGACAGGGACATTTGGGATGTTGGGGACATTGGGAGTGTTGGGGACATTGGAGACATTGGGGACACTGGGGACCGGGACATTGGGGACATTGGGGACACTGGGAGTGTTGGGGACATGGGGACAATGGAGGGACACGGGGACCTTGGGGACCTTGAGGCCATTGGGGACATTTGGGACAGGGACGTTGGGAGTGTTGGGGCCACTGAGGCCACTGGGGACACTGAGGACACTGGGGATACTGGGGACATTGGGGACAGGGACACTGGGGACACTGGGGCCGTGGGGCCAATGGGGGGCCCGGGGCCCGTTGGCATCACCATCACGGTGACGGCCCCGCCCCTGGATGACGTCACCGCTGACGTCACCACCGCCCCGCCCCGTGACGTCACCGCCGGGGGCGGCGGC
>NW_009952587.1:215254-215989 GCF_000747805.2 Chaetura pelagica | reverse complement strand
AAAGATAGAAAACATCTTTCATGGGGAGAGATGGCTGTGGGTTACTAGGCATGTCAGCAAGAAACAGCAATTTGTTCCTACACTAAGGAACAATAAAAAGTCATTTAAACACTTAGATGAGGAGTTGTGAAGGCAGAGCAGGATTAATTCCACAGAAAGGAATGACTCCTCACTCTTCCACTTGACTACAAAACAGAAACATAAAAAACCACATCCCTGTCTTGTTTCTGTAGAAAAAAACCCAGTCTTTTCGTGCTTTGAAACAGGATGTTTCTTTTTCATGTCCATTAATTTATTTACCAAACATTGACTCTCCCCATAGATTTTAAGGTTAATAACATAATTTTGCTTTGGCTAACTCCTCATTATGCAATGTCACTGAAATGACATTCAGTCCTGGGCAAAGACCCCAAGGGTCAGAGGATGCACCATGCTGGTACCTGAGTTGTCCCAGTGATTAATGACATCATTTCTCAGCAGCTGGCCAGTCCCAAACTCTGCCCACCTTGAGATAAAATGGATGATTTCACATGAAGCACAGAAAAAAGCAAAGCCAATAGCTGTTAACAGCAATAGCTTAAACCTTGCAGGGTCTCTGCCATCTCCACTGGTGACTCAGGAGAGGAAACACAACCATCAGCAGGAGAACCACAGTCAGGTAAAGCAAAGGATGGATAATTACCCTGGTGTGGACATGAGCTCTCTCCTTTGAGCGGGCAAGCTGCCCCCCCCCCC
>NW_009952587.1:212569-214396 GCF_000747805.2 Chaetura pelagica | reverse complement strand
CCCCCCCGACATGTGTCGTGGTCCAGTCACCACAAACTGATGCTAGAAACAACCTTTGGTCTCCTGGACCTGCATGTTTCACAGCAACAACTTGAGAAAAGAAAAACTGAAGAGTAAATGGAATTTAAAAATGGTAACTAAAAACGTTATTCTTGAACAACTAAAAATGCATGTTCACATGCTGCAAAGATGAAGGAGACACTCAGCCCCATGGCCATCGACACGGGAACGGTGTCATCTCCAGGTGCTTGGCTGATGGGGAGCATCACACTCACTCCCTGGGACACCACAGACAGAGCCTAAGAAAGGGCTCCTGTGGTTTGGACACATTTCTGTGTCCCAGCTCCCACCTGCTCCTCTCAGAATGTGCTGCTGCTTCCCCCAAGACAATATCTCAAACCACAACTCAGAGAGTAACATTCTGCAAAGCACAGGCTTTCCTCCAGAGCTGCTCAGAAACACTGAGAGGGCTTGTGCTCCAGGTGAGGATGGGACGTGTCTCAGGCCATGCCACAACCAGCCATGGGTGAGGGTGGAGCTTCCTCATTCTTCCCATGAAACAGGCCACCAGGAAAGGTCAAGGGAGATCAGAATGAGCTCATGGAGCTGCCCCCATGCCCACCCGTCCCCTTTTCAGCCTCACATCCCTGCCTCTCCCTATCCTGCCAGTACCAGGTGGTGAGTGTGCCATGGCACACCTTTCCACTCCCCCATCACAAATTCCCCCACTTGTCTCCTGCTCCTTGGGAGCTGAAGCAGCTCCCCACACACACACCAGAGGCTGGTGAGCAGTGTCCTGAGCTGCAAGGAGATAGCTCCAGCTCCCATGTCATTGCTCATGAACTCCAACCCTGGCCCCAAGGGCAGGGGGAGCCTGTGGGTCAGGGTGGGGATGTCTGCTGGCTGTGGCTTTTTTGCCATGAGCTGGTGCAGGCTTGTGAGCTGCCTCTGTCTGTGGCACTTTGACCAGGAGGTCCTGCAAGGCTTTCACCACCTCCCTGCAATTCCTGCAGCATCTTCTCCTCCAGTCTTGGAAAATGCCATTTTGTCCCACTGATGTTGGCTGCAATGACCACTCTCCACCCACACCATGGCCACTCACCCCTCTGTGGCCTGACCCTGCCTTTCTTCTTACTCTCAAAGCCAACATCAGCTGCTTCTCTAGCCTCTCCCATTCCCACCCATCATTCAGCATTGAGGGGCCAGTTCCACTTCTGGTCCACTCATTTCTTATCATGACATTCAACTGCCTCTTACTGTCAGAGAAGTATCCTAACATTCTCACTTAGGAAGGTTGGGACCTCTGCAGCTTGCTGACCAGACCTGTCTCCTCATGCTCTCCCTTCTGCCTCCGTCTTTACACTTACAGAGTACATTACATGGGGTGGGGATCTGCCTTTTTTCCTGTGCTGTCACTGCACTCACCATGTTCCTATGACAACAGTGTTCCTCGATAGCTCATTATTGACCCCATGATGTTTCACACCCAGAAGACGCTGCAGGCTTCTGTAAGTGACTGGTTTGTTGGTTGCTCACCAGATTCCTGAGAACAATGTGGAAAGGAAGCAAAAGGGACCCAAAGATAAGCCCAACTAGGACAGATAGAGTCCATATAGATAGACCCCAGCATAGATACGAGCCTCATGCTGAAGGAGGATGAGCAGCAGTGATGGCCACACCACTGAGCCAAATCTTCCAGTATTAAAACAAATTCAGTTAGAAGTCACAAAGAAGAAATACAGTCCTGTTCCTGTTTGGGACATACCACTTACACAATCTGAAGCTGCTCTTCACTGAAGAACTCCTCCTGTGAGCTTCAAGCTACAG
>NW_009952587.1:192622-212499 GCF_000747805.2 Chaetura pelagica | reverse complement strand
GCCTTTGCTCTTCCAGCTTCAGCTGTGACTCATAAAGAAGGTTCAGGGGAGACCTCATTGGCATATTCCAGTACTTAAAGGCTACCAAGAAGATGGAGACTGCCTTTTTACATGGAAAAGACAAGAGGTAATAGGTATAAGTTACTCCCGAGGAGATCCTGATTGGACATCAGAATAAAATTTTTCACTATAAGAACATTCAGACATGGGAATAACCTCTCCAGGTGCCCCCAACACTGGGCACTTTTTAAGACTCAGCTTGACAAGGTGCTGGACCATCTCATCTAAACTGTGTTCCTACCTAGAAAGGTTAGACCAGATGATCCCTGCTGTCCCTTCCAATCTGGCATTCTATGAGTCTGTGATTCATGACAGTTTCATCTTTCATCGGAAAAGGAAACATTTTGGACACTCCTGGTTGCAGAAAAGTTAAGGATTCTTCAGTGCATAAAGAAAAAGCCAAAATTGCTTTCCTGCCTCAAGGTATTATTAGTTTTTAAATTCACATAATTTTTTACTTTACCTCACTATTTTTCATTGTTTAGTGCTAACCACACTAAATCTTTCAGACACAATTCTCGTGACCAGAGCAGAGCTAAGGACATTGTGTGTTAGAGGAAACAAAAGGACCAGTTAAAGTTTTGTGGCCCCTCTAGATAAAAGAGGGATATTTTAATAAGAGTGGCCCTTCCACAGGTCATGTCCGAACCACATCAAATACATACAGATGCTGACTGCAGGAAATTAAAGTTGGAGATTTAAAAATACTAATAAATCAAGGAATTCTCAAACTTAACTTTATCCTCTGACCCTTCCAAGGTCTCCTTTCCTGATCTCCTTTCCTAACAGAAACAGAACGTTTGTTGATCTGTCAGAACAGGCTCTGCTCTCACTTCCACGTGCCCACACAGCCCAAAAGCAAGAGGTCTGTCTCCACATCCCTGCCCCTTTGGATGGGCATGACTGTGTGCATTGCTCCAATCACAAGGGGCCAAATCAGTGCTACTCCAAAGGCCTCAGTTCACAATAGACTCATCTCCTCTTGCCAGGGTTTAGGGTGACGATGCCTCTTCCCTCCCTGTGGGATGTCCCAGGCTTCCCACAGCCCCCTGTGAGGCAGCTGCTGGGCACCATCCTTGGCATCCCCCTTGGAAGATGCTCTGATAAACCACACTGGAACATGAGAGTGCTTCCTCCTCGGGGGATCTGAGCAAAATATCCAGAGATAAAAATCAGTGCAGAATTAGGAGACATCAGTGAATGGTGACAAACTAAATAGCTCTAGATTGTGTAAATTGTTCATCTAATGCCATTCACTTCAGAAAAGCAGCACGTCAGTTGTACAGTGACAAAAAAGGAGTGAGGGACATGGCACTGCCACACTGATGAGGCAAACGGGGAGGATGGCAAGTGAGAGTGGCTTGAGGTAATAACTGTGTGTTTCACAAGCTGGATATCAGCACCCACAGTTCTTGTCTTTGCTGTGCATCAAGAAGAGGTGCTGGCCCAGCTGATGATCATAGACTGGCTTCCACACAATAGAGCTTGTTCTTCCAAGAGTGAGATAAACTGTCAAGTGAATTGGAGATTAACTATCCAGATGTAAATGAATTCATTGCTATGCAACTGATAGGGCTCAGGCCTGGCTTAGAGCAGGATGGAGTCAGGTTTGGAGAGCTCTCTCCATGGCCAAAGAATTTATAACCTGTATTCATGGCACTCTCTGTAAAGGGCCGCCTAACAATGCTGGAGCCTGCAAGCATTGTTCCTTTTGAAGGGTTTCACCGCTCCACCCCCCACTCCTCTGCCCCCCCTGGCTCCCCCAACAGACCCGCTTCGCACCCTTCCCTCCTCCTGATCACACAGGAAGAAAGCTGGGGGGAGGTGACCTCGGCAGCATAATTTGCTATTCATGTTCCATTCCCCCTCACAAATCCTTAACTTCTTGTCTCTTTTAAAATCTTTTTTCTCTTGAGAAAGAAAAGATCAAAGGGCTTGGGGCTGATGCTTTCTGAACTAGGCACTTCTTGCCATGGGAAAACAGCGATGGAGACGAGCTACACAAAGATGCTTGTGACTGGGGGTGGGGGAGAGATGAGGAGACAGGACTTTCTTCCATGGAAACACTTTCTCAAAGCCTTTACCAAGCAGACCTGCAAGTAAGATGCAGCCGTCCAGCACCCATCCCAGCTCACCAGGCCTGGCCGGGACAGCGCAGAACTTGTTTGGGGGTCATACATGAGTGATGTTAATGTCTTCCAACTGAGGAGGAAAATCCAGAGTCATGGTGCATGCTGGACTGCACAGCCCACAGACACCACCAGCAGGTCCCTTCTGTGGTGACTGGAGCACAGGAGCAGGGCAGACCTTGTCTGTAGGCCACTTGTTTCTCCTGGGTTCCTTAGGAATGCATTTGCAAGGGAAGAAGAACCTGCTGCCTTCACACGACTGCTCCAAGCATGGAGAAGGAAACCACCCAAACGAGTGTGTGCAGAGTGTCCTGCACCCTCAGCCTCACCATGTGCACACAGTAGAGCTTCACCTTCCCATCTGCACTGGCATCCTGACCTTGGGCTGCCAAGCCTGTGCAGGGCTAAAGGTAGAGGTTGCCTTTCAGAGTTTTATTTACAACATTCCCTAGTTCCAAAAAGACATAGGATTGTTCTCTGTATTTCCAAGCAATCCATCACTGCCATGGAAGAGAGTTAAAACTGGCTATGTTCACAGAGAAGGAAGGGAAGGGATGCAATATTTGCATCTCCCGGACTGGCTGTGATGAGAGGTATCTTTCCAGGGCAATATGCATTTTTGCCTCATTCAGTACTCCCAGATTGTTACTGGCTGTTTGCCTCTTGCCAAGGTAGATGAGTTGCAAAGCAGAAGCTGTGAACAAATTTGCTATTTGTACCAAAGCATTGATAGAAAGTATTTCAGGGAAAAAAATGCTCTTGGCGCAAAGGTCTGTGTGAGTTTCCAGCTGGAGATGGAACTTCAAAGCAGAGGCTCAAAGCCCTAATGAGGGAACAAGCCTGCTGAGAAACCTTTAATTGGTTTGGACAAGCAACACACAAAGAAACTCCCTTTTGGAGGTCTCCTGCTCCTGGGAAGTAGCTGTTTTGCAATTTCATGTTTTGGAAAAATGTCACCTAGGTTTGAAGGACTGATCTGATCAAAGTTTTTTACTTTAAACCAGACTTGCTGGCACAGAAGGGGGGAATCTGCAAAGACTATTCAGTTGTCCAGGTTCAGTCCCACCATCTTCTTTTCTGATAGAAATCACTCATTCCTCTTCCTGTTCATCTACCCTGATGGCCATGACCCCTCCAGGACTCCTCAGAGGGAGGCTGGGTCACCAGTGCCTAGTTCTTTTTCTGCTTTGCATTTTGCTTGTGGAAGAACTCTCATGGACTTTACAGTTTCCCGCATGTACCACTGTCCTCTTCTAGGAGGTCTTGGCACCTTTGTGTTCTGCAACAAATAAAACATCCTTCTGATCTCACCCATGTAACAACCTCTCCAGAGCCTTCAAGCTCATCAACCTCCAGCAGTTCGGGGGCAACTGTTTCACTGTTCTTCCAACTCTGGGACAGGCAGGACAGGATCTGAGGCTTCACACATCGAATGTGAAGTTACTTTAGGAACAGTCTTATTGTATGCATCAACAAAAGCTCATTTCTTGGCCAGTTTACGCTCAAACTCCTGGCCTTGCACTCATGTCAGGAGTACATCCCTATGCACTAACGACCACATGTCCCAATCCTACCTTCTCATACAACAACTTCTGACTCAGCTCTGTAAAGTCAGATTAAAATCTGCTAAATGTGTTGCGGTGTAAATCCTGTGAGGGCTTCACTAACCTACAGCACAAACCAACTGCAGCACCCACAGTGTTGTAACAAATTATAGGTCTTACGGGAACACTGAAAATTCACACGACTTTTCTGCCTTGGAAGCTGGTTTTCTGACACAGACTTTAAGAATGTGTTTCCTCTGTAGGCTCAACAAATGCCTGAAACACAGTGGTGAGCCAAGGAGAACAGCTGCCTCTCTTCAGATTTGAACTACTTTCACCACCACCCCCCAAACCCAAGCACAGGAGCATTCTCATTACTAGAGAGGATAAGTGTTTGTGCTGAAAGAAAAATGTAAATTGCTCTCAGAGAGATGCCAAATTAGCACAAGTGACCCACGACGAGAAATGCAAAAATTCTCTAGTGGAAATTTAAAGGCAGTTGAATGTCTCAGCAAATTAGCTCCAAGGCTGCCATGATGACAGGTCTCCTCTCACACTCAAGCTATGATTGCTATAAACCAGTTGTCATTCCGAAGTGATTCTGATTAATTTTGCTCTACTGTTGGGAAAAAAAGTGCATAATGTCACCATCATGAAAGGGCCAGATGAGTGTGTCCAGTTACCTCATACAGACTCTTCAGGTGACAGATGTCTCACTCATCCCCCTGGCTTTGCTGGTGCACTGCAAACCAGGCACTTGGCATTTCTGTCAAGTCCTGAGTTTCTTTGGAGCCAAAACAACAATTCTGCTAAACTCAGATGTGGTTCTGTGGATTATTGCCCAAGAGAGGTAAGGGAGAGACACAGGCTGCATTGTGACAACACAGCAAATCCAGCAGGAAAGCTTCTGCTCTGGAATCAAAGGCAGTGTGGGCATATGACACAAAGCACTAACATAACACAAAATTAGGGAGCCAATTCATATTCCTGCAAAAAAAAAATTAAAAAAAATTACAAAATTTAAACTAATTTGTGGTGCTGGCTCTGGGCTGGAAGGCACTGCCCACCAGTGTGACCACACAGCCAGCCCTGACCAGCTCCACCACACAACCCACCACCCCCAGCAGCAACAGGGTAACACATTGCTCCTCTCGAAGGGCCACCCAAGGAAGATTTGCACTCAGGCCTTTTAGGAGGACAATGCCATTTGTGTGCAGGTCTGCATGTCATCACAGGGATCTGTACAAGTGCCAAGCCCTCCTGTTTTCCCTTTCTCTTGTCAGTAAGAACTTAAGATTTTTTCCCCAGTCTGGCCATGCATGCTTAGAATGAAACCCAGCAGCTCAGAAGTGCTTTTGATGAAACATTATAGACCTAAAGTATTTGATTAATTTGTTTTGGGAGACCAGCACTAAAAGTCCATCACAAGGACCTTAAGAAATGTCATGTCTACAAGATACAGAAAGGCTGTAGTAACATGCACAGGATGCACACAGAGAGAAAGTGGCTTGGTGGCATCGACTGCATTTGGGAACACTGTATGTCGCCATAAGCTGGAAAATGACAGTGTTACCATTATTAAAATACTCCCTATAAGGAGAAAAACAGTGCCAATGCTCCATGGAGACAGGCAGCCTTGTTCCCTTTCTAAATATGAATCCTGATGAACACATGACCTTTTTCTGACTCCTTCCCTATTAACAAACTGGCTTCACAGAAGGAATGTGACTATACATTGGAAGCCTGTACTAGCAGAAACTGAATTGTGAAGATGTTCAGAATTTGTGCCAGAAACCTCCATTTATCAGTTGTTTGAATCCAGACAGGGGAAAGAAACAGATTGATGAATTCAACCCTTCATACTCCCAAAGTCTCCAGTGAGCACCTTGAGTGAACTCTAATAAAGATGCAGATAAAGATTTGTTGATGGAGGCTGAATTCTCAGTGGCCCAGAGGAGATGGGTACATGAATCCCACTAAACTCTGTGGGAGTTGGGTTCCTCATGTCCCAAACACCAACACACCATCCACTTCTGGAGGTCCTCAGCAAGCAATCCCCAAATCAACACAACAAACAAGCGTAACAAAGCTGCAAGCTGTTTTCAGGTAACTTCTACACAGAAATGAAATCAGCATTAGTGAGAGGTTTGTAGGTGCCTAGATCTCTGGGGAAAGCTCTAAAGGATGTGCCACGGGTCCCTGTGACACCTGGATGACCTCCATGGTGTGGGGCATGCTCTCTTCTCAAACAGCAGCTTCTCACTTTGGAGCTCCCTGCTCGCACTGAGGGCCTGGAGGATGGCACTGCTTCCGTGCTACCCATCACAAAGCCACCCAAAACACACCTCTGAAAGTTGGCATCTCAGCAGGACCTGCACAGCCACACTCCATGGGGATTTCAGGGATGGGCATGGAGATTTCTGGTACCACACCTGCCTGTGGGAGCAGAGAGCAGGAGCAACGAAGACTGGGTATGACGTGGAGCTGCTCCCCAAAACGCGGCAGCCACAGCTCTGGGTGGTGTGGGCACCTCCTGGCCAGAAAAGCTGAACCCCTGCCACACCACCGTGTGCTCCAGCAGGCCCACTTGCCAGACCCCATGGCACCAAAAGCCAAGTCCCATTTCACTCTCCCCAGTGCCCCGAGCCACAGCCCGCTGTGAAGTGAAGGGAACACCTTTTCCTTCAGCTTTTCCTCCTCATTCCTATCTCGTCTTCACTTTCTCACTACCTGCTGGGTGATGCTTTTATAGCAGCATCTATCACCACCGCATCCCGCTGCACCACAGGAAGGCAGAGAGCCTCCAAAGGCCTAATTTTCTTCCCAACTTTGTCACTTTGCTTTTGCATTTCAATTATTTTCATAAGAAAACGCTGTGAAGCCATGAAGATTGTTGTAGCCGGCAGCGAGCAGGGAAGGGAGCCATCGTTACAGGCATATGCCTTTCTCTAATGGCAGCTTGGAAAAGTACTGTCCCCATTTCTTGTCCAAATGTGCTTTGCTCTGCAGTCTGCCATTAAATGGTGAGTAAATAGTTCCCCATAAAAGCCCAAGGGCTTGTGAAAAAAACTGTCAGAAGCTTTATTTCCTCTTTATATTCCCCCCATATGAAGACAGGCTGAGGAAGCTGGGGCTGTTCAGCTTGGAGTAGAGGAGGCTCTGAGGTGACCTTATAGCAGCCTTCCAATACCTGAAGGGGGCTGGCTACAAGAAAGCTGGGGCAGGACTTTTTGCAGGGGCATGTAGCAAGAGGACAAGGGGTAACGGTTTAAAACTTGAAGAAGGGAAATTTAGAATAGATATTAATCATAGAATCATTAAGGTTGGAAGGGACTTTAAAGATCATCAGGTTCCAACCCCCCTGCCATGAGCAGGGAACCCAACCACTAGATCAGGTTACACAAAACCTCATCCAACCTGGCCTTAAAAACCTCCAGGGATGGGGCATCAACAACCTTCCTGGGCAACTCATTCCAGTTCCTCACCACCCTTAGAACGAATAATTTCTTCCTAATATCAAACCTAAATCTCCCCTCTCTCAGTTTAAAACCATTACCCCTTTTCCTATCACTATCTTCTTTGATGAAAAGCCCTTCCCCAGCTTTCCTGGAGCCCCTTCAGGCACTGGAAGGTGCTCTAAGGTCTCCCTGGAGCCTTCTCTTCCCCAGGCTGAACACCCCAACTCTCTCAGCCTCTCCTCATAGCAGAGCTGCTCCAGGTCTTTGATAATTTTGGTGGCCCTTCTCTGGACCCTTATATTAGGAGGAAATTCTTTACTATGAGGGTGGTAAGACGCTGGCATAGGTTGCCCAAGAAGATTGTGGAAGCCCCATCCCTGGCAGTGTTAAAGGGCAGGCTGGATGGGGCTTGGAGCAACCTGGTCTAGTGGGAGGTGTCCCTGCCCATGCAGGGGGGTTAGATCTAGATGGTCTTTAAGGTCCCTTCCAACCCAAACCATTCTGTGATTCTGTGATTTTAATTTCCAAATACTATTAACTTCTCACTCTTCATAACCACTCCAACTGGTTGGGATTTTTCGAAACAAACTTCATCAGCAGAGCAGCAGGAGCTGCAAGGCTGGAGGCAGCTGGGAGCTGGGGAAGCCACCCAGCAGTGTCCCTGTGCCCCAGTTCTGAAGCACAGGGACTGAAGCATGCCAGTGGGTGCCATGGCAGGGGAGCAGGGCCCAAACCCAGTGCCTCCCTGCAGCCACTGGGAGTTCCCTGGAGAAGCGGCACAGTGAGCCCGGTCCTGGATGGCGCCTCGCTGCAGGACTCCCTCTCCTTGGCTGCAGTTCCTCCAACTCAATAGCAAGTTCAGAAAATAACGTAATGAAAACAGTCTTCTTTTTTTTTTTTTTTTTTTTTTTTTTTTTTCCCACTGCTCATTTTATTTTACCAAGCTACTGCACACGGAGACGAATCTTTATTTTGGCTCATGTCCTCTTGCAGTATCATTACCCGCGTGCAAAGGAAAAGCCCTCTGGAGATTTCCAATCCAAACAGGCCCTTGTTTTATCTACAACTATTTGAGTACATGACCTCAGATAACCCCCTGGCCAACTGTGTGCCAAATTCAAACTGCAGCCATGGGAACTTTAAATACAGTGAAGATTTTCCAGCATCCCTCCAAAGGGAAGACGTCAAGTTTCTTGCTGTCTGTGGGTCAGAGGGAGCTGCGAAGCTGGGCTGTGCCCATGGGAGCGTGGCCATGGAGCTGCACTGGCACTGCTGTGCCACCATGGTCACCTCCACTGCAGGAAGCTGCTGGGCTTAGGCAGGAGCACGACTGACCTCTGCTATGTCCTAACAGTCACTGTCCCCTTGGCTCCTCAGGGTACCGCTCTGGCTTCAGATTACTGAAAAGGCAAACAGCTGCACTTGGGCCAACAGACTCACATGTAAGACTGTGTTTGGATTACTCTGGACAGGGGAGGTTTTTCATCTTCATTAGCCTGCTGTTCACAGTCATATTCGCCGTTTCTCACTG
The DNA here is from genome assembly GCF_000747805.2 of Chaetura pelagica. Classification (NCBI taxonomy): domain Eukaryota; kingdom Metazoa; phylum Chordata; class Aves; order Apodiformes; family Apodidae; genus Chaetura; species Chaetura pelagica. Next base: position 203,777 of record NW_009952587.1, on the reverse strand, counting down.
GGTCAGAGCCTCCTGCTTTCTACTGCTGTTTATGAATCTACATAAATCAATTAATCTGGTATTTTGAATCAAACACAGGAGACACTGGCAGCTGGTGTTTCACAGACATTCAGTGCATGTGGGTATATAACTTTGCAGAACCTTGGAAAACACCAGCCTGGAGAATTTAGGCACCAGAATCAGTAATAAGTATTTTTCATGGAGGTGATCACCTGTTTTTCCTCCCCAGATCAATACTTCTTCACGTTACCACAAATGCATTAGTATAAAAGAGGAGAATGAACCCTAGAGCTGAATGCAAGCACAAAGGAAAAAAAAATCTCAAGCTCTAGGAAAAGCACAGGAATTTGGTCTTGACAGTCTCTGCATCAGTTTCTGACGCTGTGACACTGAACACATGCCCACATTATTTCATGTCAGGAACCAACCTCAGCGAGAAGGGCACAGCCCTGTGACCCTTTGAGGCCTGCTCTGCTTCTCCTCACTGGGATTCCTGTGGCTGTGCACTGGGATTCCCATGGCTGTGCACCGGGGCACTTGTCCCCACAGGGCTGGGCCAGCAGCATTCCCAGAGGCACGGCGTCTGCGTGCCAGGGCACGCCAGGCTTCTTGGGATGCAGTGCAGAAACACGGAGTTGGAAATAAGTGTTTAAGCAGAGGCTGGGGACACAGAGATGGAAGGCAGGACCGGGACACTCAGCACCCCTTTTGCACCTTGAGCAGCCTCATTAAAGGTCCCTGGGCACCACAGCTCCCAGAGCACAACTGTTCCCAGTGTCCAGCTGCTGGGAAGGCTGAGCACCCCAACCTGGGGCAGTTTTCAGCTCTATGCAACCAGACATTCCTATGCATCATCCTGAGACCTTTGCATTTCAAGGCTCTTGTTATTTTGACCTTTACAACCCCCAGAAAAAAATGAGTTCAATTAAGTCTCATCATTAGACATTTACATAAGGTCACTTCAAGGCTTCATGCATTTCCTCTGGTTCAGATCTCAGTGCTCTTGGTGCTTCCCCTCTCCATTTATAGCCTCATTGCTGTAGGGCATTCCAAGTAAATAATCTACCACCAGTTTCCTCTCCTAAGCAACATGCATCTAGTTTTTCATTCAGGCTAAATGAAGCTTCAACTGCTCTGTACAACAGCAGCCCATTTAAAGGCACAGAATAATTTTAAGAGACGGCAGCTTTGCCCTCCATTAAAATAAAAAATCAATTATTGTAATAAAGAAGAAAATTTATTAATTGTTACTCTTTTAGCACAACTGCAAAGCAATGAACAATTTCTTATATATTATCTGGGAAATTAATTTGCTAATCACTGAGAAGAAGAGCCCTTTTCACTAGAATTAAGTTGAGAAATGCACTTAGAAGCTGTCAACTGTGTTCAGCAGTGATGCAAAACTGATTTCAAAGTGCACCTCAGCTGCAGCCTGATCAAAATGGCACCATTTATATGGGAATAATCATCCATATGACTGCATACTTCATCTATAAAGCCAAAGATAAAATTTGAACCTGAACAGATTTTGAAATACCAAAATATATGGATATTGACAGGGTAGGGCTGAGACAGGCTGAGGTTTCACCTCCAGAGCCAAGGCGAGACAGGCCACCCTTCCTGGTCAGCCCCTCCCTGGCACACCATGCTGTACCAGCTGTACCAGCCACATTCCCTCCATTTGGCCAGGACTGAATAGACCAGGGCTGCTGAAGCACCAGGCTGAGCTCCTTCAGCTATGGGCTCACAAGGCCTGTGGCCAGTGCAAGCCCTTGCTTCCACAGCAGAGTTCTGCTCCCTTCCCACACATCTGGGCAGCTGCAGAGCAAGCCAGACTGGGGAACTGAGCTGGGTGAAAATTAACCATCTGGTTTTGACAGGTCTATTTCAACTGGGATCAGTTCCCTGATCCAGCGACCCTGCAGTAAAACAAGCACTTGTGCTGGGACAAGGGAGCTTAGGGAGGCACCAGGGCAGAAGAGAGGGGAGAGGAGAGGCACAGCTTCATCAGCATCCACCTCCACCAACTTAAAACTCTCCTGAAATCGTGGCACAAGAGTCCCAGTCTCATTTCCAACAGACCCTCAGGGATAATCCAGTGTTTTTCTACCTCTCTTCTGAAAATGGCATTCAGGAGTCCAGCTCATTTAGACCCCGTTCACATTCCTATTTGTCACCTGTAAATAATCACTGTTACATCACTATACACTGGAGAAGAATGAACCTTGTCATACCTCTGACACAGACCCTTTCTAAATTTTTCAAAGCCTTTCTTATTTTTCCATGACTTTCAAAAATAACATTTGCAACGTTAAAGAGCAATAATGCCTCTAACTAGTGGGGATACTTCCCACCTAACCTTTTGCCTCTATTCCATGCACTCTCCTGACACAGCCAGCTCCCCTCTGCCAAGCAACCGCCTGTATCCGCATGGATGAGTCTTTGCAACTGAAAAAATAACGAGGCTGCTGCAGCTTAGGTAAGGGAATCTGAGTGTGTGCATTCCTCCTGCCGCTGGCCCCAGGGAAAGGACACCCTGCCACTTCTAAACCTGGGAGGTCTTTGAGAGTTTGGCAGAACCCCCCCGGGAGGCCCGTCATTAGCCATTTAAAACTGTCTATAGTTCAGGGCTGAATTGCAGGGCCGGACAAAGCCCCCGCAGAGCGATCTGTCAGGAAAGGCTCCCGATCCTGGCAGGGGCTGTTAACAGTAACAATGACGACAAAATAGCAGGGATTTTCAGGGGCGGGGACTTCAAAGAAACCCTAAAGAGGTATTTTTCATTATGAAATAAGAAAGCAGCTGAGTATTGCTTTTGGCACTGAAGCTGAATATGAATGATACTGCGGAAAAGTCACAGCCCAGCGACAGCATAAATTGACACTGATTTAAATATGCATATGCTGCTTTTCCGTACTGCTCCCACTACATTGGCTTTGCATTACCTGGCCCAGACAGCAGCCCTTGGACCATCCCTCAGGATGGTATCTTGGGATCCTCCTGTGCTTATAAACTTCAAACAGCTGCTGGCAAGCCCCTTACAACAGCCACTACCTGCCATTGCTGGCACCTTACAGGTGATGGTCCAGTGTCACACTGGCACATTAGCTCAGGGCTTCAGCCCCAACCCCTTGGTCACCCACAGCCTCCCCACTGTGTGGCAAACCAGCTCAAACTGGGAGCGAGCTCATGTCTCTCCGTGCAGAAACGCCAGGGAAACCACAGTCGACAGGCAGAAAGAGCCAGGAGGGACTGTTGCTCCACAGGGACTTCCTGCATTGAAACTCCAAATCTGTGGTTCTACTGGCAAGAAAAGGGAAATCATAATGAACAAAGTATAAGATGGATACCATTAAACACTCCTGCTGCAGCAAGTCCTTCTCCTAACCTTGGAAATTTATTAATTACACTGTTGTTTATTGAGTGGGCCATGATGATGAGCCTGTGAAGTGCACCAGTAACACCATAAACGAGAGGATTTAGCCTATTCAGTCAAAGGCCACAACCTGTCCTCACCAGGCTGCTCCCAGCGAGAGGTGACTGAAGGACTCTGCAAGCCCAGCAAGACCCAAACCCTGTTCCCTCCTCTGGTGACCTCTCTGCTGTGCCAGGCCAGGCTCGCTCAGACCTGCTGGATTTCTCAGCGCTGTGTTACTCATGAGCCCAGTTCCACCATAACCACTGGTGGTTTGTGTCCCTTTGAACCAAACCCAGGGACAGCTTTCCCCCCCAACAGCCAAACCCCAAAGCTATCATATCAAGTCAGCACAGACAAAGTGCCCTCAGGGTTTGTGGAGCAGATTGACTTTCACACCTCACTGGCCGCACAGAAGAAACCCAATCTAAACAGCGTAACTTTGCATAACCGATTATTTTCACTGGGGTAATCTGAGCCCTCCAGTAAATGCCACTAAATGATGCTGATCCAGGGAAGGCCCCACTTGGGGGAGGAACAGCCCAAGTGCAGGAGGCAGCCGGAGCAAAGACTGGTCATGGAGAGGACGGGCTTCATTTAGTCCTGGCAGCGAAGGCTCAACCCTTCGGCACAGGGCAGTGTCTGCACAGAAGGAACCATGAGCAACTTCTTAGTGCCCAACTCCTGGATACAGTCAGGAATGGGAGTGTGCAGAACCAAGCCAAGGGAAGCACATGAGGCAGGCTGGTGTGCAAGAAGCTGTCTTGCTTTCCTTTATGTCTTTTTGACTTTCTTTTCTACGATGTCCCACACATTTTGAGAGGCTTCAGCTTTCAGGCTGACTCCCCAGTGACCTATAATCCTTGCACATCAATCACTCCATTCTGTCACCAAACAGCCATTCACATGACCTTGTTTGTAGGGAACCATGTTCCTCCTCTGCCTCTTCTGTCACCAACTTCCTTTTCTCCAACCACCAGCTCATTTCCTCCTGCAAGACTGAACTCTGTGATCTCTCCTTCTTTAAAGTCCATGAAATTACACTGTCAAACTAAAACCCTAATGGCTGCAGAGATGAGTGGCCTGCCCACACCTCTGCAGGACACCCACACTCTCTGCCATGCCCCAGGGCCAGGCTGCCAGAGGTGGAGTGGTTCATGCCATTGGTGCACCCAAGATGTACCCTGCTCCTGCAGACCCCTGTGACTACAAAGCACTGATCCAGCTGTGCAAATGGGAGCTCCCATTTCAACTGGATCAGTCTCAACGTCTGGATCCCCACAGGTTCCCTCCCCAAGCATGATCTGCAAACACGAGGGACAGAGAGTGGACAAGGACTGCTAATCCACCTTCCACCAGCAAGACCACAGTCATTTTAAGAGGCAGTTAGGAAAATAAACCTGGTTGTGCTCACCTTAAACAGATTATATTCTCCTGCTTAAGTAAAATGTGTCCTCAGTAGGAACAGCTACCCCAGAAGCCACCAAGAGAAAGGCTGAGGTGGGAGTGGGAATGGAGAAGCTACTGAGATGAGAGGAAAAACAAATTTTCATCTGCATATTCCCCCAGCATTTCCCTGAATAAGAGGATGATCAGCTCAGATTGTGCATCTTGAATTAAGACAGGTAAATAATCTAATTCCACTTGTCCTGAGAAAACACATTGACTCACAGGAAGTGTGCCCTGAATGTTTCATTTTCCACCTTTGCCAAAACTTCTGCACTGTCCCTCTAAGCTATCACTGCTGGTGTCAGGAAACTGGAGGATACTGGGCTGCCCCATGCAAGAAAAAGTCAGGGTACTGCTCCAGATTAGCACAATCTCAGATAAGCTCACTATAAAAACCTTCCCTCTACCAAGGGATTTCTATTGCTTTCTTGGGGGAAGAGAGAAAAATTTACCCTGAGCCTCTTATAAATTACTGACTCAATGACAGCATCCATACCTAGCTCAGCAAAACCCTCCCTTGGGCTTACAGCACACAATTTAGCTGTATTTCACCAAGATAACCACAAAAGGCCATCTTCCTCAGGAATGACACAGTGTATGAATCATAGAATGGTTTGGGTTGGAAGGGACCTTGAAGATCATCTAGTTCCAACCCCTGCATGGGCAGGGACACCTCCCACCAGCCCAGGCTGCTCCAAGCCCCATCCAACCTGCCCTTGAACACTTCCAGGGAGGGGTCACCCAGAACTTCTCCAGTTAACCTATTGAGAAACTAATTTAAGAGCTTTCTGTTTCTCTTTTCACCAAGATACCACTTCGTCTGTCTCTGTTTCTGAAACACTTTATGACCCTTGGATGAAAGGATTTACACAAAGACAAAATGGTCTTTTCTTACATCAAGTAAGTAATTCAGACTGCATGTGCCTTATGGGGAGAAGGTCTTCTTGAAAAGCCCAAACCTTACATATATTGCTTGCCACATTTATCATTAGCTGAAAATGCCTTCACAGCAGTAGATGAAGGAAATCATGTGCTGGATCCCACGGGGTCCACAGATGGACGGTTTTGGTGCAGGGTGTCATCCCCTGCAATTAACACCACGAATAACAGATACGGTTCATTTTATGCCAATAGGAAGTTCCACAGTTTAATGCCTGAAGGTCTTCAGATAAATTCTGCCGAGCAATTACAGATCTGGCAAATTGTACAATGAAGTGTGTGCAGCTCAGTGTATAATGCTGACTCAGATAAAAGCTTCAAAAATGCCTGGAGATCACACATTCTTCTGAAGGAAAAAAGGTCTGCTCTGGGATTAGCAGCTGCCCAGGCAAACACTGTGGATCTTGGATGACTGCAAAACTGTTCGTTCCCCATGAAGCACACAGCAGCATTTAATTGTCTTTGCAACAACAGGACAAGGGTTTTGTGCAGGATTCTCCAAAGGATTTGGGAAAACTTTGCTGTGATACTACCTGTGCTACAAGATGGCCCACACCAAACTGCTTAGAAGAAAGGCTCCTTTCTGACACTACTCAATCATCTTAATGTATCCAGGGAACATAAAGGCCTGGAGGCCTTCTGGATGCCTTCAAACCAATTCACTTCACCTCAACTCCTAATGAAGCTGGTTACTCCACTGTGAAACCAACATCTTTTACATTATTTAACTTTTAATGTCCAAGGTGTCTCAAATAATGAGACCCCCTAATTGTATTGCTGGTCTATGATTACCATCCTGAGAACCCACCAGTATAAATATACAGCCATTCAAACACCAGGAGTGGGACATCCCATCCTTACCATGACAAACAAACAAAGAGCATTATAAGGCCACCAATGCCAAAAAGGAGGAGAAGCTCCACAGTGTATAAAACATGGGAATTTTGACTTCTTGACATAGTCAATACACTGAACTCTGACCTCAGGAGGCACAGGGGACTGGAAACCAACAGAACTTAAATTGGCTACAAATCTCTTGTTTTCTCATGACATTTGAGAGAAAACATGGGGACAGTTTCTTGGGGACACATGGGAGTTCTAGCTGTGTCACTGCCTCCTCCAGAGAGTTCTTCGCTTTCCTTACAGTCACTCCATCACTGTCACCCACTGACCTTTCATTACTTTCTCCCAGTGCACCAGCATCACTGCTGACGAATGCACTTCACAAGCTGGCCAAACCCACAAGAGGACTAAAAAGCCTTGTACAGAACTGTATAAAAGGACATTTACTCTGCACTACATTGTGTCTTCATTTCTATGCTAGTCTAAATATAAGTGCTATTTTCACTGCCAATCGTTGTTTGCTTGTGCTGTTTCCTCTGGCTAAACCCAGCATTTTTCCAGCTAGTGTTGCCCTACAGGAAAAAACACATATACATACCTTTCTTGCACTCAGCACGGGGGAACAAAATTGGTTCCTAGGAATAAAGATGACTTCCTCAAAAGAAAACATTTGCTGTCAGCTGAGGTTTGACCTCTAATGGTTAATTTGGCATCATCATTTTGAGCACTGGAATACATAACACTGTGAAAAATTAACAGCTTTTTCCTCCCCTGAAGTTTAATATCAGCCTGCAGCTTCATAAGTGAAAATAAGAGAAAGGAAATAAATTCACAAACCGAAACCTCGGGTACAGTCTCTCACAAACAGCCACAAAAAGAACCTACAGACAAAGATCTGTAAAGGAAATTTCACTGGAAATGAAGCTTTTGCAGACACTGAGAAAGAAAGTCTGCAACATGAGACCGTCTTCCTTGAAGAAACACAGCTGATCTGCTGCATTCCCAGCTCTGCCTTCCACTGGTCTGTGTAAAACATAAACTTCACGCTAACCCTATGAAAACAGTCAACATGCTTGAGAGACAACAGTCTGCTTCGAGCTGGTGAAAGGGGAAAAAAAAAGTCTCAGGCTGTCATTCTTCCCTTGCTGTGACCTTCATGCTCCACTGAATTTCTGAAGATACTGAAATCTTGGCAGGGAAGTGTACAGTCTGTGGGAACCAGGCAGCCCTGTCCAGGCTGGCTGCTGAGAATTAGGCCTAGTTGAGCCCTTTTTGGGGGGGCTCTGAGCTTTACAGAGTAGACTGGGAGTTTGATAGGATTGGTGTTGTATGCACCTGTGTGTGGTGCTGGTCACTCTCCTGTGTGTTGCATTGTGGGGCCAGTACAGGCAGTGTGCTGCCCACCCTGCTGCTTTTGCACCTACCAGCTCAGCTCCTGCTGGGATCTCCCCTGGGAGCCTGGACAAGGCGTGGAGCTCCATCGTGCCTTGTATCCCTGCTCGTACGAGCAACCGCTCACCGGGAGCTCTCACTGCGGTTCATAAAGAGATCAGCAATGACAAATCTCAACTGGAGACTGGAAAGGAGTACATTTTGCCATGATGAATTATCACCAATCCTGAAGCTATTTAATGACTGTTGTGCAGAGCCACTCCAAATAAAAAAAGCTGCATCCCCCTGAATGAAAAGCTGCTGCACCAGGGTGAGGTGCACTCACGACTGAGCACTCACATTCAGATGGTCCCGGGACAAGCACCTTTTGAGGTCAATTCCTTCCCTCACCAATGTCTGTAGGGGCAGAATAATACCAGCTGTGCTTCCTAGCCAGAGCCTCAGCAGCACAAGTTGCAGATTACATCTAAATTGCCAAGGCCAGGATAAACAAAAAGATTAAGAGGGCCTTACCCTTCGTGTTGAACAATCGTACTCTGAAGCAAGAAATCACAGCCTACGTAGTGGGAAGGCACAGGGCTGTTTTCAGTTGGGGTTAAGGGCTGGTGAGGAGCAAGCAGCTAACACACATCTGGGAAACCACAGATGCTGGTAATCACAGGTTTTCCTGACCTGTAGGCACTGACAAATTGCATCCTATGGATGAACCTTTTATTAAACCACAGAGGGTTTCAAACTGATATTCTCTTCCTCAGCGTTCCCAAGTTGACATAATCCAGTGCAATGACGCTTCTTAATTCTTCTTTGAGATGGTGACACAGCCCTTTCCAAAGAGGTTTCAGGGCTGAAGGGAAGTAAATAGGAATATGATGTTACATCAGTGGAGGGCATCTCAAAAGCTGAAACATGGGCCTCAAGAAATGACATTTTCAAAATTCTTTGATGATCATGCAGCCCCATTTCAGTTGCAGATGCTTTTTGTCCTAAGCAGCTCCTGAGACAAATCCCTTGCTCTCTGCTAGGGCAGAAACATTTTACAAAACACATAGCCTTTACATTCTATTTTTTTTACTGCACATGGGGAAGGACAGCTGGTGCATTTAAAAGAATAAAGCGACTGTTGCTCAGGCCAGGGAAGGTGACCACAAAGCAAAATTGCCCTGGTCCCACTTCCATGACATGCTAGGGCAGGGAGATAGCTGCTCGGCTCACACGTCAGTGAGAAAGATGATGTCTGGCAGTTCTCATCATCATCTGGACCAACAGAGCAACCCACATAAAAGGAACAAAAAAGCCTGCTGATCAGATTGGTGTGACAGAGGCTCATGAGAGACATGCACATTTTCAACCTAAACGACAGCTTGAGGGATCTATATTACTAATTATCGAGTAATATTGCCAGAGTTCCCAGGCTGCTTCAAAGGTTCTCGCAAAGTGCCCCAAGCACAGGGTTTTTCATCTAATCATAAGGCCTTTTTCTTTGTCCCTGCTAAATGGATTGCTTCATACTGGGCTCCCTCTGCGTAAATCAGCTTGCACATGATGAGCTTTGCAGCAATGAAACTGGTTACCTTAACCACAAAAAACCAGAAACATTTGCTGCAACTGTTAGAACACTTTTGCACCTAATTAAAAAAAATATGTGGTTTCCCCTCTTCCTTCCCTCCTCACCCCTCTCCTTCCCCACCTATTGCTAATCCCATGCTAACACCTTTCTAAAAGGTTGGGGTGAGCAGCTTTGAAACTGAAAGAACAAGGAAAGGGGGAAAAAAAGATATCAGATCTCCAGACAATGAAATAGAGCAGCTATCTCTCACATCCTGCAGCACTCAGGCTGAGGTCATAAGTTAAACAGGACATCAGAATAGGTGATGTAATTTGCTTATTTAGGATCAGAGCATTCAGTGAAGTGAGAGAGACAACCTATTTGAATTTGCAGATAATCCTATAATAAATGCAGGGCTGTTCAGTCGCAGAAACTGCAGCTGGAGCCTGAGATTTTTAATTTTTTTTTTCCCCTGCACATTTATTTTTGCAAGGGATATAATTGCAATCATTTTTCCTTGCAGGAAAGCCTTGAAACCTCACCTGGGATCAGCCTCCCATCGCGTTAGGTATTGTTCAAACAAAGTCCTTGCCCTGGACAGCTTAAAGGCTAAAGGGTCAAATCAAACAGAGGGTGGGAAAGGAAAGAGAGGCCCAGGGGAGGTGAGGAGGTGGCACAGCCACACTGCAGGACCCAGGTCCCAGCCCACTCCCTCCCCAGAAAAAGAGCAAAGCCTGGGACTCAAAATTGAGCTGAGAAGCAGTTACACTCTCAAGTAAAGCACAGCTCAGCTTTTCTGAAGATGGACAGGCCCTCCTGGCTCCAAAGCTGTCTGCAGAGCCTCAAACCAGCAAGGATTTTACAGCAGTTACAAACCTTTAATGACTAGGGTCTTCTGTAACAGGAGTAATTTATCAGTGGTCTCGTACAGCACTGAACTCACTTTTTTCCCTTCAACCCGTCATGACAAACACTTGCAATACAAAGATTTAAAGCTAACAACTTCAAACTTCACCCTGTCAGTGTTGCACGGAGCAGCATTACTCACAACCCAGGGCTGCCAGTCCCTTGCCTGAATTTATCTTATTTGACACAAGGGTTTTTTCACTGACAAGAGGCTGGCTAGGCCAGACACCATACCCTAGAGACAGTAAAACGTCCTGGGTACCCTGGGCTCACCAAGGAGAAGTAAAAGGAGGTGTTGAGCACAGTCAGGCCAGTCGATGCAGTCTGCACCTGCTTCAAAGGGACCTTCCACCTCACAGCACAGAAAAGCAAGATGCCAAAATCCAAGCCAGTAATTCAGGTAATATCTGCTAAAACACATCTGTTTTCAAGAGTTTCTTTACAAGACTGGAATGGAGCTCATGTCCTCCTGCTGTCCTGCCAGGCCACATGCTAGTGTCAGAGCTGGCAGATATGCCCCATGCACGGACACTGCTGCTTTGAGCGTGGCTGTGGCATCAGAGGGGGGAGAAAACCTCCTCCTTAAGCGGACCCATCTGTGAGAGGAGCCAAATTTCCCCCCCCCCCCCAAAAAAATCTAGCCGTTTGAAGTTTTTTTACCTACA
>NW_009952587.1:174279-192418 GCF_000747805.2 Chaetura pelagica | reverse complement strand
CCAATTTCCCCCCCCCCCCGCATAAAACTATCTAGCTGTCAGATGTTTGTATCCATACATCAGGTTTGGTTTTGTTTTCATTCTTAAATGCAAGTTCTATGTTAAAACTTGCTCCAAGCCTTCAAGAGCAAAGGGTCTCTGACCTTCCACTCAAGCCAGTTTGCTCTCTGACCTTAAGGATGCTTAAAACAGCCCCTGACAATGCCAAAAATTTCTTCCTGACTGCTGTAAGAGACCAATGTGCTGGATTTATCATGTAAGAACACTCTCCACATCACCCCTTTCTGAAGGATAGTTTTTGCTATCTGAGAAGAAGAAAAGCTGAATAAAAGGTATTCAAATGTGTGCAGAGGTGACAGCCAAAAGGCAGCTGCATTTCAGAAAGAGGGAATAGGTTTATTTCAAATATTTTAAAGCAATGAAACATAGGACTTCTGGAGGGTTTTTTACACCAAAAGAATTTGTCTTATTTTCACTCAGGTCCCCTAAAATGCTCCTCACCAAAAGCAACACCAGGCCTGGCTAAAGCTACTGTACACAGACAGCTTCTCTGTGACCATCACTCTGTGACCTTAAGATGCTGCACTTGAGAGACACATGCAATGAGAAAAGCACCCCTGGCAGGCCACAACTGATGCAGCCAGCAGCAGTACCCATATCTGGAGCCTTTAACCAGAGCAGCATAAGCTGGAAGCGGAAATGTGAAGAACTCCATGGGTGAAATTCTCCATCCACTTGATGCTTTATGTCAGACAGAGGCAATTGGTATTTGCCATTGTTTTAAGCAAAAAAAGGCAGAATTTTGGCAGGGTGACAAAGCAAGCCCATTCTTTGTATCTGCAAAAGAGAGACTGTCCATCCCTGCTGAGGGAGCTGACAGAGGAAACATTTTACAGCAATCTTGGGTACAACATTGAATTGGGACCTATTTTTACCGTATGCTCCTCACTACACACATTAATTGTTACAGCAACAATATTTGCTGACATAGTTACTCCCATCATTTATAGACTAGAAGCCCAAGAGACAAAACAAGCCCTCGCTCCACCAGACAGAGAGAGTCAGGCAGGATGCCACATTGTTTCCTGTGACATGCAGAAAGCACTTATCTACACTGGATGATCTGGGTGATAACCCATCTCCAGCTTGACAGGGCTGGCCTTCAGACACCAGCCAAGCTCCACAGAGGCCAGGCAGGAGAGCAGCCCAGGTTAGGAATGACTATTACCCAGCCTCCTCCTCCTGCTGAGCACGTAGGCAGCAGCACTTGGGGGTTCCCTCCCCCTTTGTACTGCCTTGGTGAGGCCACATTTGGAGTACTGCGTCCAGTTCTGGGCTCCTCAGTTCATGAAGGGTAAGGAACTACTGGAGAGAGTCCAGCACCTCAGGGCCACAAAGATGATAGGAGGAATGGAACATCTGTGCTGTGAGGAAAGGCTGGGAAAGCTGGGGCTGTTCAGCTGAAAGAAAAGGAGACTGAGAGAGGATCTCATCAATGCTTTTAAATATCTAAAGAGGGGGTGGCAAGAGGATGGGTCCAGTCTCTTTTCAGCAGTCCAGTGACAGCACAAGGGGTAGTTGATACAAGTTGAAGCACAGGAGGTTCAAGTCAAACATAAGGGAAAACTTCTTTACTGTGAGGGTAACAGAGCACTGGAACGGGCTGCCCAGAGAGGTTGTGGAATCTCCTTCTCTGGAGACATTCCAAACCCATCAGGACATGTTCCTGTGTTCTATTGATCCTGCTTCAGCAGGGAGGCTGGACTAGATGATCTTCAGAGGTCATTTTCAACCATGACCACTCTGTGACTCTGTGATTCTGGAGGCCCCAGCTTGCACAATGCTATGAGGGGACAGTCAAACCCAGCAGCAATACACATTTCTGCAAGGAGGTGGCAGATCTCCAAGCAGTTTGCAAACCCTAAAGTCTGTAACCCAGTTACAGACCAGAACAGTCGGCATGGCAGGCACAGCTCAGCAGTTTCAGGATCCAGCTTCCATCCTAATTAAGTCCAATTAGGTTTGCAGAGAACTCGGATGTTTTAGAAAGAACTTAAAAATGAACTGCTGAGGTCTCTGATGGCCATAGTGACCTAAGAGCAACCTTTTAAAAGCAGAAATTTGCCCTCGGGACTGGCTGAGCGCGGCAGGGCCCCGCGCTCCTGGGGATCGGCTGCCGGACACGCGCAGCTGGAAGAGCTCGGATTCTCCTGGAGAACAACAGCAACGTGTCAGCAAAACTTTAATAGTCTGTAGAGGACAGCTGAACAAAATCAGCTCTAGAATGCCAGAGCCTTAAATGTAGGTAAATATATGATTCAGAAAGCAGAGCAGTTTGACAAATACTCGCATCTTCCCATGCCTAGCCATATAAAACACGCAGCTGTTCTACCATCACAATTTACAGGGAAGGCATTTCTCCTGGAAGTAAGGGAACACTTAGTATATATTCCTGGCCAGACTGATTACCCTTATTTATACTGTAAACGAAGACAGCACATACTAAAAAGCCATGTAGTTAAACAGCTCCAGACTCCAGATCATGGGCAAGGGGTCAGTTTTGCATCACATGCTGCTCAGTCGTCTGCATTTATTACACATATCACCAAGTTTTCTACAGCATGGGGTTTTTTTGTGCATGCTTATTCTGGTGGTATTTAAACAACCATCAGGAAGAACACCTCTATGTTATGGGATCTCAGGGAATCACAGAATCCACAAGGTTTTTTAGACATTTTTTCTTAGTAGCAAAGAAGCTAGCATGCCACTATATAGCAACTGCAATATGGAACCCCAAGAATGAACAAAATATCTTATATCTGAATATATACATTTATCCTGAGTAAGATCAAGATTGTGTCAATGCAATCTGTCTGCATGGTGTTACATCATTCTCCTCTCACAGACAACCTGCACAGCTGGACAACTCTCATTTTCTCTCTCAGTTACAGATACAGTTTTGACAGCCGACACCAGATACAAGCAGAGCTCTCTGGTGTGTCTGCTCAGAAGTCACTGCTATTCCCACAGCACTTGTGCAGTTCCACCAGGCCAGCAGACCCCGTGAGCTCAACCAAAAGGCACTGAGCCAGACTCCAATGAAGTGTTCAGCTGGCCTGTTTACTCCTAAGAAAAAGCTCCTTTTCTAGCCAGATTTGCAGCTTCTTCTTTTCTCTCTTTAAACACTGATAAGATGAGAGATGTTGAAGTCGTAAGTTGGTTTAGATTACTAGTTTTGAAGGGATAGGTTTCAGCATGTTACTGTAACAAATATAAGAGTGAAATTGGAAGAGATAGAGAATTGAGCTAACACAATTAAAATTTATTCTTAAAAACAATCCACATATATCCAGTGCCAAACACAATCAGGAATCATCAACCAGCATAGACATGAATTAACCCAATAGCTGCTGTAAAAAAAAAAATACAGTCCTAAAAAAAAATAATCCTCCTATTAAAGTAATTAAGTGTTACCAGAATCACAGAACTATAATTAAACGTGGTTTATAATTAAAACAGCATATGTCCTAGACAGGGAACACAGCAACAAAGAGACCATAACTGTGATAGTCAATGCCAAAACACATGCCAAGTACCAAAAATCAGAAAACCAGCAGTTTCTAGCAAAGCTGCAGAATCAGTGCCTCTGCTCTTCTGACTTAGTCATCACTGCTTCCAACGGATGTTAGCACATTGAACTCCACAGCTCCACAAGCTGCTGCCAAAGTTCAAGCAGAAATCTTGGGAACCAAGTAGAAGATACTGAATGCAAGGCCCAGAAGAGGACAGTGCCTGCTGTTTAGGACAGGGCGAGCGGGCAGGAACCGTAATGCAAACGAGCCTGGTCCTACCTGGCAGCGGCTGAAGATGTCTGCCCGGGACACCTGGATGTTGAAGTGCTTCAGAACCTGCAGGGCCTGTTCTCTCGCCTTTTCTGAGCTGTTCACAGAGAAACACCTTCCTTCTCCAACCTGGGACTGCAGCTTCAAAAGACAAGTCACAAACCAAAAATACAATAAATGAGGCACTCCAAGCATTGTGATCCATGATTTTTTTTTCCTAATACACTTGGTTTGTTTTAAGTTACAAATAATATTTGGAGGTAGCATCTGTTTACAGTCTAAATTTTGACCTGACAAACACAATTTCTAATTTAACATTTAGCCTGTGCTGCAATAGTTCTGAGGCTACTGAAGCACTGCAGATTTTATATATTTTTTATATATATATATATGAAAAATTATTGTCAACGTCCCCTTCAGCTTATAATTTGGTGGTGTGGTGCTGACAGAGGCAGCGAAAGGAAACTGAATTTAGTCACAGCTTTCACATGAATCCTGGCTAGTTCCACCCTTTATGCAAAAGCACAATGATGGAGATTATGTCCACTGAAAATTTCTATACACTGTCTTATCTGGAATTCACTGACAGTCAATTAATTTGAAGTGGTTGATGTGGATGGTACCCCAATGTTTGTTCCACATTTAGCAGAGAAATTTGTACCTGGAACAAGCACTGGGAAGTTCCAGACACATTTTTATGAACATGGTGAGTACTCAGAGCAAGGTGGAATCAGCCTGTGCCAAGGAGCCTTCCAGAGCCATCCTGCCCTCGCTGAGGGCACACGACGGTGATGGCACAACAGGAACCAGACACTTCCAAGGACAGTACTGTGCACTGGGAAGCAGTTATTTTCCTTTTGCAGTTCCTACACAGTACTTTGAAGTTAAAGCTTTGCCAAATAAGATTATGCTGGATGCTGAATTACAACTGTAGGATCAAGGAACCCCAGACTGGATAAGGAACCTGTAACTACAGTACAGCTGCACTTGCCTCACAGTGTCTCATCATGGGGAGTTTTCTTCAGTGCTCAGCTATTATATAGGATATCAGCAACCTACATTCTGCAAGTACTCCAACTAGCTGCTTGAGTAGTTGGGAGCTTTTATATTGAGTTTGTAACAAAGAAGTCCTGCACTCTCACTCGTGTTTGGATTCCAGAATAGTTTCACTCTTCCAAATGAATTTTTGGGCAGCAACAAAATGCAAAGGACCAGCAGCATTTCATAACACTGCAGCACTGACTTGGCAGGTTCAGCATATTCCCACCAACACTCAATTTTGACGTGTGTCCCATGAAGGGCTTTGAACATCTGATGTAAGGGTAAGGTGGGGTTTTGCTTTGGGTTTCTGTGTATCTGTAGGAACATAAAACCTGGTTCCACCAGGACCCATGCTTGGTGGCTGCTATTCTATCCATTCCAAGCCTGAAGAAATGTCTTTAAGTGTTGAAACTATGTCAGCGTGGAGCCAGTCAGTAAACAAGAATCTTTGTGATAAAAAGCATGGGAATTAGCTGCCTTTCACCTGCCAGTGAGGTCAAACAGAAACACTTTGTTCTGGATTGCTTAGATTGATTTCCACCCCCTGCCCCCACTGCAGAGCAATCACTCTCCCCACTGATGCAGGACTGAGTATAAAAAAAAAAGTCACCCTGAGCTTTGGTCATTGAGATCAGATCTCTTGAGATCTTTAATGTAGTTTTTAGTGCAGAAAACATGACAAAGCTAAGCCAGCTGTTGCATTACATCTGACTCTTCCTCTTCTCTACATTGCACATCCCAGACCACACAATGATACAATGCCAGAAAAATGCCAGAAGCTCTGAACACTTACAGTCTGATATGGGAGTCCAGAGGTTAAAATGACTCTTCCTTCCTGTCGGGCAATCTGGAAAAAACAGTAGAAATCATAATGAATGTGGGCTGAACTTACACTGGCTTCACACTTTCCTTTCAGTCAAAGCAGAGAGAACTTGAACTGGTGATACTGAGTCTTGACTTGCAGCATTGACACATTCTAGGCCAAGAGCATTTGGGTCTGGTTCAACATCACACTCTTGCTCACTCCGTGCCCCCTCCTTGCTTCACGTGTTCTGGAACAAGCTATTTGTGCATCTGCACTGCAGGTGGCACAGAGAACTGATCCACCTTGAAAAAATCCTATTAAAAAACCTTCTATCTTTCTTTTTTTTCCCTTAGCTCAGGCTATTTCTGTTTCCCCACTCTGATTAACAAAGAAGCAAGCAGCTCTGCTCACACAGCAAGGCATGGAAGAAAAAGGAAGAAACAACCTAAGCAGGTAATTCTAGGAGAAAAAAAGTACCTTTAAATGTGACTGCAAACTTCACAGATGTTATTAGAATGATGCTCACTCCACTCCTTAAAGAGAAGTCAGTGTTATTCTCCCAGCAGCCCAAGAGCAGACACACAGATATAATGCACCCTTTGCTGGTCGCGGAGAACATCTCCATTATTAGAGTTTATCTCCTCCTGACTTGCAATCCTGTGCTTTTATCAGAGGTCTTGTCCTTTAAGAGAAAGGTCTGTGCCAAATTATCAGGGGACTCATTACCCGCACTTCTGACCTTCGCAATGGACTACGAGACACTTTCAAATGTTTTGGTGCCAAAAGGAGATACTAAATCTGAACCGGAATTCTTCACAAGGATGAAAGTGTGACTGATCTTGGTATGATTAAATTATATCCCTCCCTTCCACCCCTTCACCTCCTCCTCTAGGAGGGAAATAGTTTCCTGGCCGTGGGGACAGAAGGCTTCCCATGTGAACCAGCACTTCAGCTCCGCCTGTGCTGATGAGAGATCAGCACTTCGAGGTAGGCACAAGGCTATTTCTCTGGCTTGGATTCTGTTGGAAGCTCTTGTGTTTTTCACTGATTCCAGATGTGTGTCACGGAGGTCTCCCTGAAGTTTCAGAAGCTCTTTCTGGATCTCTCTTTAACCCTGGCAGGAGGACACATTTGGGATCCGAGTCCTCCTGCACTTCCCAGACAGTCTGACACCACCAAGCACAGACAGAGAACACCAAATAACAAGATTTTTAAACCCTGTCTTCAATGGCTGTTCTCTCAAGATCCACCGGGCCTATGGCAACATGAAAAACAGGGGAGGAGGCTCTGAAGGCACAAACTCCCCATGTAATTAACTAAGCAACCATTTTTTTGTCCTATCTTGACCTTTCAGGTAGCTGCTTCACCCCCTTTTTTTGTGAAGTCACTCTTTGGCTGCCAGTTCTGCACTGAGAAAGCCATTGGCAAATACTTCTAAAGTACCTTCCTCCAGGCAAAATTACCAGATTTCTTCCAAAATCAAGTCTGTCTCTCAATAAAGGAAAAAAAACTCCAAGAACAGGAACTTCAAAGTGGCAGCAGAGACATCTGGTGCTGCCTGCACTCCTGCCACAGGCAGCCTGGGATCCTGAGCAGCCCTGCCAACAAACCACCCTCATGCCACAGGAGTGAGAGAAGTCCAGAAAGGGGACTGCAAAAGTTCCCCACGGTGATTTACTGACAAAGGAAAAGAGATGTGAAATTCCTCCAGGCCCATGTGTGCTTCAGGGCAAGTCTGAGGATTTCACAGCTGGAACACTCCAATCTGACTTCCTGCATCCAGGGTTAATTAGTTCAAGCTTGATAAATCCTCTTATCTAAATGGCTCTGCAGAGACAGGCAAAGAACATCAAATAAAAAAGGAGAAAAGCAGTAACTCTTCCAGCATGTTTTTCCACCTCTGGAGCAACAACTGGGAGAAGTGCACAGAGCCAGGAAAGCCACGTGACAGCACACATCTGACTGGGAGCAGGGATACATGCTGGAGAAAAGGGCACAATTCATCATTTTCCTCTGAAAGAAAGAGCAGAAGGTAAGACTGGGACCATCCAGGAAAGATTCTTGGAGATACAAATAAAAGGAAAAGAACAACCAGAGCAGCATGTTGGGGTGGGTGTCAGGGACTTGTGTTCCACCCCAAGTGCTGCTGAGAGGGCACTGGCCTCAGGTTCACCACCCATTAAAAAGATAATATCCACTTCCTCTGGAAAAGGCTTAGACCTTCTGGATGAAAAGCACTTCCTAATAACTTGGTATTATTATTTAGCCTCATGTGCCTGTCTGTTCAGCCAACTTTCATCTTGCAGAGATGAACGAACTCAAATGAATTACTGCAAGAGAGACCTGGAAGGTCAATGACTGATGAGAGAGGGCAGAGAGAGACCCTGTGTTTCCAAGTCAGCACCAGCAGTAGAACGATTCGTGACAACCTACAGGATCCTGAATTAAGGACAAAAGTTTCAAGGAACAGCAGCACAAGGCTGTAGATTTGTAATTTAAAATTGACCAAGCCCAAGATTGACGTGTTGGGTAATGCCACATGTCCTTGAAGAGGCAAATTGCAGTGCTCTTTGGAAGGCAGTCCAGGAGAAGCTGTGAGCCCCTGTGCAGTGGCAGAGGTGAAGCCGTGATCCTAGGCCAGCAAAGTCCCAGATCAGACAAAAAGAGAGCAGACAGAAAGCACCTGCTCCAGGATGTGTCCTTGAAAAGCACTCAGACATTTATGCACTAAAGAAGTGGGTCACAAATCTCAATCCAACCCTGAAGCCTCTATCTGTTATCTCAGGCCCTTTTAAAATAGAGAGTAAAGCAAGAGCAAGAGATGTGAACACAGTCTAGCCCTGCAGTGCATTTGCTGTACTGCTGGTATTTCAGCTCTAGACTTCTCTTCAGCATTCCTGAAGACCATAAATTGTATAGAGTTTATTGCATGATTCCTAACTTGGCCTTAAGTACCACACCAAAAACCATGGACCCTGTTTTGTTTCTTAATGTAGATCAATTTGTATCAGTCTCCAGAGAAAGACATTCTCCTCCTGCTGACCAAACATCAAAAGCAAAGGCTTGATCTTAGAAGCAGAGCAGCGCTTCATCTGTCCTTTGTGAATTTACTCTGCAGATTGGTGGGGAGGTAAAAAGACTAGCAAACCTCAGCAATGTCATATACATCACCCAGGGTGCGGAACTGCAGCTATGCTGGAACTGCTGCCAGGCAAGGACAGGATCCAGGGGAAGCACGTGGCGAATACTCTCCACACACAGGCTGCTACAGTCAGGTAATTCTGGACATCTGGTAACCATCTGGTTCACATCTGGTACAAATTCCTTCCCCCAGCCACGTACCTGCTTTGCCAAACCCTTGTGTGCACTGTGCTACAGCAGCCAGGATATAAACCTAACACAGTAAGGACATTCCTGCCACCCCACCGAGTGAGAGAAGACTTGGAAAAGGACATGGCATCTGTACTCAGAGACAAAGCTGCCCTTCCCAGAGAGACTGGTGTTAATGAATAGAGCCAAAAATGTTTTTGTAAGAATGAACTGTGAGCTCTTATTTAACCAGAGACATTCTCAGTATGAATTTCTCCTATTTTTCCATTTTTCAGGATTTTCTGTCTGCACTTGGTCTCCTCTCCCACGCAACAAGTGATAAAACAAGAGGAAAGGGCCTCAAGTTACATCAGGGGAGGTTTAGATTGCATATTGGGAACAAATTCTTCCCAGAAAGGGTTGTCAGGCCCTGGCTCAGGCTGCTGTAGATGTGGTGCTGAAGGACATAGGTTAGTAGTGGCCTTGGCAGTGCTGGGTTAACAGTTGGACTCCATGATCTTACAGGTCTTTTCCAACCAAAAGTGATTTGATGATTCTATGATTATGGCAGATATCTTGTAATCAGTTACTTCTCCAATCAAGTCCTAATTAAATGGCACTATTAAAGAAATAAAATGCAAACTGGTGTCACCTCCCAGCAGCTGAATATGGGCAAAGAGAGGAACTGACTGGCCTGGGGTGTCAGAGGTCCTGCTTTCATGGGCTGGCAGATCAGAGATTGCAGATCTGGCATGAGAAACTTGCCATGTCAACTGTTGTCCAAGATAAAACATCTAGCCAATAATATCAGCACAACACGAAGCAGGACCGAGACTTCAAGTTTAGCCTGGAATGGAGTTTTTCAAAACAAATGTTGCAACACACAGTAGTCTAAAAGAAAAAATAAAAAAATCCATAGGTGCCCAAGAACAACCTGCAAAGCTCCCAGGCTTTTTGTTTTGATCTCAAATAATAGAGGGTGAAGGACATGACCCATCTGCCCACCAATTCTGTCCACACTTAGGTGCTCCTGGGGACACCAGTTTGAGACCATGTTGGGACAATACCCAAATTATCCACCTTGTATTCACTGACGAGGCTGCAACCCTTTCTTCTGGCCTTTGCAATAACATTTACATGTTTTTGGGCTCAGGGTGGTCAACATTCAACTTTTGTTAAATCAGAACTAGCCAGATATAAAGGAGGGTGGGAGGGGTCTATTTTTATCTTTGATTATCCAAGCCCAGATCAAAGGCTCTGCAATACAGTAACACTCCAAGGGCTTTTGATAGGGAAAGGATGTTTGTCCAGTCACCATAGAGAAAGCAATGTAAAACATCCTGTCCATAGCACGATAAGGTATCAGGATGAGAAGTGGAGACAGGGCTCTGGGGGGAGGCAGTGAGAACTAGTTTGTTTAAATGACTTGTGCAAGTTTGGCAGAGAAGAGACATTAATTATTTCTGAAGAAGTTATAGCCTGCCCAGGATTCAGGCCAAGCAGACATCTGAAGAGGAAACATCCCGAGCACCAGGCTGGGTGATCAGTGCACATTCGATAGCAACACTCTGTGTGGGCTGGATATCTCAGTTTCTGGCATAGTAGAAGTACGTCTGAAAGGAAAAAGCATGTGTCTCTGCTCTGAGAGGCAGAGGGTCAAAGTTGTTATGGGAGTCCAGATCAATGTCTGTTGTCCCCACACATACTATTCCTTTCTGAAACATTTTACTTCAAGTTGTGTCTCATCACCCTTGAGTCATCTCACAAGGTGGTAACCAGCTAGGAAATTATATAGCAATTTATTAAGGAAATTTTCCCTTTCATATTGAGCAGTTAGCTTTTGACTATGGTTCTGTTTGACCGACCCAGGCACAAGGCAGGCAAATACTTCCCCTGTAAGCCCAAACTGGAGTGCATTAGAAACCAAATTGAATTTGGGGTTCCTGTCTCTGATGTTTGTCTTGCTGCAAATCTACCATCACCTCACCATCAGCTACTCCTGAGACTGAAGCTTTGAAGCTCACATCTTCACATTCTGCTGTGTTCTTCTAATGCCCTGAAACATCCCAGCTGTCAATGACCCAATTATACAGACAGAAACGAGGTTTAAGATCTCAGCACTCTCTGCTCACCTCCCATCTCCTGCAAATGGAGCAGCGAGCTCACGCACTACTGTAGGGACTAGCTAACACCAGCTGCCACGTGGCACAGCTTCTTGGCCTGAACCAGAGAACCAGATCTCAGCACGGGCACAGGAAGATGCATGTGCTGGCCAGTCCCTGCCAACCCTTTGCCTGCTTGGTGTGTGTGACAAACCAGTGCGATCATTCCATCAGCAGCAGAGCTGTTCCAAGGAGAGCAGATGGGAGCTGTAAACACACACACACACACACGACTGACCTCAGCAGCTTTCCTGTGGTCATCCTCATTCTCCAGCATGCAGACATCTACCCCGAGGCAGCGCAGGTAGCGCCCCAGGCCTTGCAGCATGTTATCACAGACCACGCTGAACTGCTTCGGGGAGATGGGAGCAGGGGAACACGAGGTTTCCTTGGCAGGTCCCTGGCATTGCTACAGAAAGACAAGAGACCCATAAGCAGCAGAACAGAAGGTGATTCCTGTACATTTGTGTTTCGCCTCCCTGCATTCACCTACCATGACAAATCCAGCCGTTCCCTTCCACCTGCATTACAATTACCCCCGTGCTCTAAATCACCTCCAGATCTTCCTTGATGTCTTACTACATCACCCACCTACACCCAGGCTCTAGGCAGGACTTGATGGGGCCAATTCTGAATGAGCCTTTCCCTTGCTGGCCAGCTGGCCACCTGAATTGGCACCTGCAACCTTCCCCTGGAGAAATGCCAACCTGTCCTTCTATGCTCCACATGGACAGTGATTTTCATAAAGTGACAGGAACACACCTTCAAGGCTGCTGTTCCTCTGTAGAATTAGACTGCAAGTAATAGGCATGGGCCAAAGTTGTGATTTGGGAAGGGGATCCGACAGAGGGAAAAGCAGGTAGACAAAGCAATCACATCAGCTTTGTTATCTTCGGAAGTTTAAAAATAGGCAGTGCCTGAATTATGTTTATTTTCTTTCAAATGTCTGGTGCTGGGGGAGTTCCTGCAGTTGGAGACTGTCACTGGGAGGCTCCCAGAATTACAATAGCTAAATTCATGGAGAAGGGAAGTTATTAAGGACCCTCCAATGTTCAGCTTTGCCTCCAGGAACTTGAATCAGCTGGGATGGTTGAGGGACACAGACACCACCTGTGCAGGGCTGCCTCTTTGGAACCAGAGAGTCACTGCAGTACTGCAGGAGAGGACTCTGGCATGGAAGTGCTGTGGCACACCATGCAGGTACAGCTGGAATGACAGTGGGAACTAGCTCAGATCTGAGGGCTCAGTCTGTGTCCTGCTGCACTGCCCAGAAGCTGGTACCTGCACTCAGAGCTCTGCAGCACTGGGTAGACTGGACTGTCACCAGCTCCTGCAGGGATCTTGGTAGAAGCAGCTGTGACCTGAGACTTCAGAGTGCTGTGATAATGGATCAGGCTGAGCCTTTCATGTTGAGGTAGTTGGAAGACACTAACCCTGTGCTCCTGCTTCTGTATAAAACAGATGCAGAGGAGCAGCAGCTGGCTCTTAGCTAGTGTTTATTCCGTGGCCAGCAATGTCCTATGTAGCTTTTTTCTCACATTTCATGCCAGCAGAGAGCAAAAAGCTTATAAAGGAGAATAGTATCATTATTCCCACTTCAGATAGTGGACCAGGAAATACTGGGAAAGAGAGCCTGGAGTCGTGCAGGATGCAGAGTCAGGAGAACTGGTTTTTTGAGTCCCAGTCCAGGTTTTACCAACTACCTCTTGGTTAATGAATCTGACTGTACAGAACACACAGATGACCTGTGAGTTCACAAGGTAATTCAAGCCTGAAGTACTTACTTTTCCCATCTCTGCAGCAGCCAGTGAGTTCTGTTGTAACATACAATATTCCCACGAACACAGAGTGTTTTGGAATCTACTGAGCAGCTTTGTGTTTTACTGCCTGACTAAGACTAATGGGATATTGTACATTCAAACACACTTGATAAGGAGGATCCTGAGAAGGTGGCTATAACCAATAGTGTCTCAGTCCAAACATGAAAAAATGGTATTGGCTTCAGGACACATTTGGGACCAAAAGGATACACTGCTACAGTGAGACTTCTTAGTTAATAAACAAAACTGGTTTTCTGCTAATGTTTTCATAAGTGCATAAACAACCAGATGGTTGGTTTTTAAAAGTGAAACTTTTATTACTGAGAGGGACTAGTCATGTTCCAAGCAGAGTCACACAACTCCAAATTATGGCCAGAAGTATTTTAAGGCTCTGTCACAACACACATTGCAGGGGGAGGTCAATCATGGAGTACATGGTGGTGGGCAGGAGACAGAGACAACCAATCAGCAGAAACGCTATTTAGATCAATTGTTTGTTTTTAACTTTCCAGACTTCTATTCCAGACACATTCCCCATGTGAAACCAAAGTGCAGAAGCTCAGTTAAAAGCAAAAGTAAGGAAGTCAGAGTTTTGGTCACAGAATCCAAACCCACAGCATGGAGGAAATAAGAAAGGACAATTTCTACCAGCTGGATTATGCCACACAGATCTGCACCAACACTCTGCAAAGACGTATGAACTTAGAATTGCAGAGAAAGCTGGAGCAAGGCCCACAATGGTGGAAGCACATCTCACCAGCAAAAGGGAGGAGTGAGGAAGGTGTTTCTGCAATAGTCCTGAGAACAGACTACAAACAGGCATGCCATGCATAGCTAACACTATGACTGAGAGACAAGGCAACATATGATTTGCAGGGGTCTTGAGCAACATGCAGCTCTTTGAAGATGTTTACAAACCTGTCCAGAAGGTGATGGCACTTCTTGTTTATTCAGCTGCTTCTTCGCCCTGGGTTTTATGCTTGGTTTTCCCACCAAACTCTCAGTCAGGTCTGAAGTCAGACCAAAGCTTGCTGGATCCTGAGAGAGTTTCTCATAGACCTCCAGCAAACAGTAGGCATCTGAAGCTGAAAAAAACAGGGAATATGAATGTGAGCTGGTTTCATTCAAAAGCAAAACAGAGGCTTTCCTGGTGCAAGGAAGAGCCCCAATCTTTGTCAATACCACTGAAAAACCTGTGAAGCTCCAGCTGACCAATGTCATACCTTGCAATATTTTACTGGTTGAGTGAGCATCATAACCTAACACACCATCACAAAGAGTCAAAGCAGAGAAGCTGCAAAAGCAAGAGGCCTTCTGCTATCTCTGCCCCTGCAGTAATGCAAATTGTAGAGTGCCTGTGCAAACCACTGTGTATGACAGCTCCAGCCAGCCCATTTTACACTCCATTGTTCTGGAGCAGTAGCTTGCCCACGGGTCCTTACCACATCTCAGCTATGGGAAGGTAACTTCCCCACTAGATGTAATATCTTAAAAAGTAATAACCAGATCGTTTGCAATCCCCTGCCCACACGCGCTGCTGAGCGGCTTCTGCTCCTTGCAACGGGAACTGCCTAAGTCTCCAAGCCAGTTTTGCAAGTCCCAGTGATTAACTTTTGTGGGAACTGTGTCAGCATCAAGGACAGTTTAATTTAACAAAGGGCTGGTTCACTTCAGTAGATTGTCCTCTGATGCCCCAGGAGAAGATTTAGACCCAGACTTCTGATTCTGGAGTAATCAGCAATGAACTCCACTGGTCCCTCCACAGTACCCCTTGTGTGCTGCAGTCTCTGACACCTTGTCTACCCATTTTTAACCCTGCCCTAACATGCACTTCACTATGACAAAAAAAGCAGCACTTGTTCCCCAGTAAGGCTGTGAAATGAGGCAGAAGGAAGTGGACTTTCTTCCTTTCAGTTACAGAGAGGAATGTCCACTGAGGTGATGTTTCATTGGACAAAATCTGCAAAGCACAGGAATTCTTTCATAAGGGAAATAATGAATCACTGGACAGTTTAAACTTCAACCATTAAAGTCATATCCACAAAAGGACAAACATAATGTGTGCTGGCTTTTCTGAACAGGAACTAATCTGCAAAGGCATTTTATTTGTTTTCTACTTAACAATTTTCCTGACGACAGACAATAGACAAACACAGCCTGTAATGGACAATGTGCAGCACTCTGCCATGGAGCCAGTGACCAGACCTGCATAGAGGATCTGTTCCTCACGGAGAGGCCGTTTCTCCCAGTTAGACAGCTGCTCTGTTTTATCTAAAGGCTTCCCCAGCACATGTTGCACCAAGAGGCTGAGTCCTTTCTCTGGCTGCCTGAACCCTCTGTCCCCACAGCTCTGCTCCAGGGACAGAGCATCAACCTTCTGGCTGCCCGTCTCCCAGTCAGTGGAACTCTTCTGCAGCTGATGGAAAGAAAAAGACATAAAACACATGGTTATACCACAACCCCTACAAACACCTCCTATTCCAGAGGGTGGGGTGACACAGCAACCATATAATTTTTATCTCTTGCCTGGCATATTGAACCTTGTTGTCTCAGACAAGGGCTGGCATGACATTAGATATAGACAGTATCTATTTATTCGTTTAACGAACATACTTGCTGGAAAGCAATCTGTTTCAAAGCCAGTGAAGGAAAAAAAACAAAGCACACTGTTGTACAGCATTGCACCAGAGCAGTGGGGTTGTCACTGCGGTTGTGGGGTTGTTTTCAGGGTGTTCAGCCATGAGGCTGTTGAACACCAACTCAACAAAAGAACAGCAGCAGTAGTTGAGGACCTTTCTCCTTTTGCTTCCGGTGTGAAAAGATATTCCTGTAACACAGCAGGCAAGAGCCTTTTTGCAGTTGCCATTTCACAGGTTAAATGGAGGCAATGGCTGTTGGCAGGTACTTCAGACCCTGCTGCACTCCTGGGTGAAGATATCAGTCCCAAAGATCTGGCTTCTCCCCAACCCAAAGCCTTAAACACACTGCAAATTTTATCCATTAAAAAGGTTGTCCTTAACATTTCTGCAGACTGCTAAAAACTACTGTGTGCTTACCCAGAGACAGCTGGACTTCAGCTGAACAGAAATTCCTGTGCTGAATCCACCAGCAGCCCTTCTGAAACATTACAAGCTCTCTACATATCATTAACTCCATAGTATCTGCTTCAATATTGTATGATCTTGGAATATCAGTTTCTACAAGAATTTACTCCTTTTGAGTTCAAATTTGACTTGTGCTCAGAAACATCACCCTAGCTGAATGAAGCTATGTCTCCATTTCAATTTCTTTTTCATAGTTTTTATAAAGACACCAAAACAAGTCATTAGTATAACAAGCTCTAACTTTTTAGCTGATAAAAAATGAATGCTTTGGTCTTTTTTTACAGAATCCCATTACCGTCAAAACCACAAATGGAAAGCACATTTTTGCTCACTTAGCCATCTCCTTGCCAATACAAGACACAAAAAGCCAGTGCTGTGAAGTCATGACAGTTAACTAGGAGCGCACGCAGGAGACACAATTTTCCGTATTGTCACGTGTTCATCCTTACTTGTTTGTCTACTTTGAGCAGGTCCACCACACCTCGAACTTGCTTATCCGTGTCTTTCAAAGCAGACCATGTGGCTGTAAGGCTGTTAAGGTCTCCGGACATCCCATAACCTGGACAAAAAATAAGCCCAAATCACACAAATCATGGCTAATGCACTGCAGTTTTTTCTATTCCAAGCCCAGATGCTGAAAATACATGCATGAACATTGGTGCAAAGACCATGAGGGAACAAAGCAGACTCTCATCTCTCCTGCTCCTGAGATAGTCTTGCAGACCAAGATTGGGAGAAAAGAGGGGGATTAAAGATGCTGAGTTTAAGCTCAACTTAAAATCTGCTAGGTCAGTGAACGGCAATTATGAATTTGCCATTGAACTTAAGGCTTAACAACTCCTGCCAAAAGCCTCCAAGAGCATCTCAGACCAGGTATGGTGAAGCCAGTGAGCTCTGCTGTCCAGCACAGTGACTTTGGGACAGGGACAGCAAATCCAGAGAGAATTGTGTGACACACTTCCTAGACCACCCAAGGCTGGGTGCAAGCTGAGGTCTGGTATGGACATAAGACAATCCCAAGTCCATGGGGAGGCTAAGTCAGAAATCTTGAGTTTGGCCTGAAATGGGGAAACATTTCTACCATTCCCAACTACACTGGACACCCTGCTACCAGGCATGGCAGTATTTGAATACTCAGAGCTATAAAAGTTTGTCCCATGATAAGTGGATTGAGAGAATGCCAACTCCCAGAGGACACAGGAATTACAGAAAACAAGATGTGTAAAGACCCAAGGCATGGAGAAGAGATGCATGTTACCTAGTTTAGTGATGGCTGCATCTGAATAGAGCATCTGGATGAAATGGGGAAGCTTCTCCTTCTCATCCTTGGTCTCAGCTTGCTCCAGGAGCTTTGGCAAGTCAAGCAGGAACACCTCATCCTTCACAGCAATTTGAAGGAGGGAGACACGGGGCTTCCCAACCATGCCGAATGAAGGCTTCCACTCCATGTCAATGCCAACAACCTGCCCAGGCTGCAACACAGGCAAAAGCCTTCAATTAAGAGACTGTCTATGCCTGAAGGTAGCCTGGACAGTCCCTGTCCAGAGCACAAGGATTTCCTTTCCACCTCTTTGCTATTGTGCAAAATACTGCAGAGACAAGTAACATTCATAGCCCACCTGAGTTACCCCCTTACCCAGCACAGCAACTCCCAGTGCATTCCCCAATCAGACAAGCCTAAAGAAAGTAGCTGTCCTTGATGTGCAGACACACAACCCCCCGCACCAGCCTGGTGTGGAGTTTCTGCTCCTTGACCCTGCCAAGTCAACACTGGGTAACACTCACCCGCAGCACCTTTTCCCAGCACTGCAGTGTCTCTTCCCATGTTTGTAGGAAGTGAATATTTGCCCGTGGAATAGGAAGCTGGTAATAATCCTTCTTCTTACTCTCTTCGTGATTATCTCTTTTCACAGTCTCTTCTACCCTGCACAGAACCAGATGCAACAGCTTTAAGCTACATAATGAGTGAAAATCCTGGATTGCAGGAACATCAGGAAGTCTTAAGCCCCTTATTTCACCGTGGTCCTCTAGTTCCCCACTCAACTCTTTCTCTTTC
>NW_009952587.1:166313-174076 GCF_000747805.2 Chaetura pelagica | reverse complement strand
CTTTCCTCACTTTCCCTCTAACCTCAGTCTTTTTCCTTGACTCATCCTCTTTTTTTCTTCCTAACACACAAATTGCCCCATATCCAAGAGCTCACCACACATGTGCTGTACTAGCTGCAGAGAACACCCACACCAAACCACTTGCTGGAGCTGAGTCCCAAACCCTGGTCCTCAAAGCTCAGTGCTCTCTCCCAGAACTGATAGAAGTTGGATGACAAAGTTGGGCAGCTGCTTCCTCATCCAGATATAACTGGAATTAGAATTATTGCTTTTTGCTCTTGAGCTTAACATGGAAGTCTGCTAGCTCCTCCAGTGTACCACATAAGAGAGGAGTCAGTTCTAATCAGCACTGTGTCCAAACAGGAGCTTCCACATCCCCACAGCATAAAACTGGCTGAGAAAGAGACTCTCAGACTGCTTCACACCAAGATCTCTACCAGCTGGGAATGGGTGAAGCTGCCTCAGCATTTTACAGTGCAATGGCTTGGGAAGGCTTATTGGACCTCCCTCTTGCTATCCAGCTTCTTTGCCTCCATCCCCTTCCCTGGAAAATATTCACAAAGGTTGCATAAGAACATTGGTCCTATGTTGCACAGGGGAGAAATGAGAAAAGTTCAGAAATAAAGTTTTAAAATCTTCTATATTTAAGGGAAAAGATCCAGCTGAGCCCACAAACCAAGTGCTTTCTTGTGCTGCTCCCTCCAGTTGGGTTTCAGATGGCTCCACATGGAGAAATTCAGTATCTGCACATTAATACCCTGGGAATGTTGGAAGATGCCTGCAGAAATGAGCTAACTGATTTCCTAAAACAGAATCTTACACAGCACTTTTTCTTTTCGAAATGCAGCAAAGTGTCTCGGCGTGGCCCTGTAACTGGCAGGTCAGCGCGTTGCTCCAGCGTCCCAGCCAGATGATGCAGAGGCAAGAAACTAATAAAAAATATCCAGCTATTTTAGACTTATCACAAATTTCTGGATAGTCTCTTTCCCATTGAGACTTGAAATGGTTTATTATTTGAGAAAATATTTACAAACCTTACGTTTAGGGGACTGTGTGACTAATTTTGTAGCATAGCACCTTTCACTGTACAAACACTCTTTTCTGTGGGTTTGTGTGCACGGGGAAGTCAATATTTATGTAAAATATTTAATGAAGGTGTGAAGTCTGAGGTCTCCAGGAATATTCTCACCTGCAGAGCTCAGGAGCTGCATGTGGTGTGCCCAGTGGCAGAGATGATGTCATTTATATGCTGGTACCTCCTTGTTCTCTACAGTGTGAACACCCTCTCTGAGAACCTGCTCCTTTGTTGGCCCAATAGATAATGCAGACAGTTTTATTGGTTTCCATGGCTCTGCTAGTTTTATAGCAACTACTGTAGCAGGTATCATGACTGGATGGATAAACTGGGCACAAAGGGTTTTGCTCATCTGTCACGTCCCCTTGTGAGTGGCAGGGCCATTGGCACCCCTCCACTCCACCTGTACATGACACAGGCTTCCTGGAGCAGAGATGGAGAAAGGTTTTTTATCTTCCTAGTTTGTGGCTAAGTTACACTCCTGTTAACCACCCCTTTGTGTTCTGAGGGATTACACCTCATGCAAAAACCTCTGGCTCCAACAGGTGGCTGATGCAGCTTCAGGCAGCAGGAGGAGGAAAGATCCAGCAATGCATCAGAGCTCAGCAGAGCATGTCCTAGACAAACAAGAGTTTCCTGTGCTCCAAGAAAGCCATGTACTGTCTGGAGAAGTTAGCCTTTGCAGACAGTCTTTTGAGGGTGATTTACACCTGTGTCACATTGGTTACCTAAGATTACATGAAGCTTGAACATGAACCAGTGCAGATCTGCACTAAGAGAAAGATCAGACCCACAAAGCTCAGAACATGAGCTAAGGCCATCTGTGAGAACCTCCCCAAATCACCAGCATTAAAAGATAATAATAATACACCATGTTCTTATTCACCTTCTAGTTAGTCTAATCTATGCTCTAAGAATATGATATTTACTTATGAAAGCTGCAGTTTTTTCAGAAACACCTCTTCCAGGAGACAGAAATTTCCTGTAATGTTGAAGACAACAAAAATTATTATAAACCTGGTAAAGCAGGTAACCTCGCTCAGTCTCAGGGTTGGTCTTAAGATGATCTTCTTATCCCCTAGTGAGAAGTCAGCATTAACCAGGGAGCCAATGACAGATTCTGTTAGCTGGAGTTTGTCATTCTGACATGTGACACCAGGAGGAAAGTCTTGTACTAAGAATCATAGAATGGTTTGGGTTGGAAGGGACCTTAAAGATCATCCAGTCCTAACCCTCCTGCATGGGCAGAGACACCTCCCACCAGACCAGGTTGCTCCAAGCCCCATCCAACCTGCCCTTCAACACTGCCAGGGATGGGGCAGCCACAGCTTCTCAGGGCAACCTGGGCCAGCATGACCCTCATAGCAAAGACCATGTACTGTCTGGAGAAGTTAGCCTTTGCAGACAGTCTTTTGAGGGTGATTTACACCTGTGTCACATTGGTTACCTAAGATTACATGAAGCTTGAACATGAACCAGTGCAGATCTGCACTAAGAGAAAGATCAGACCCACAAAGCTCAGAACATGAGCTAAGGCCATCTGTGAGAACCTCCCCAAATCACCAGCATTAAAAGATAATAATAATACACCATGTTCTTATTCACCTTCTAGTTAGTCTAATCTATGCTCTAAGAATATGATATTTACTTATGAAAGCTGCAGTTTTTTCAGAAACACCTCTTCCAGGAGACAGAAATTTCCTGTAATGTTGAAGACAACAAAAATTATTATAAACCTGGTAAAGCAGGTAACCTCGCTCAGTCTCAGGGTTGGTCTTAAGATGATCTTCTTATCCCCTAGTGAGAAGTCAGCATTAACCAGGGAGCCAATGACAGATTCTGTTAGCTGGAGTTTGTCATTCTGACATGTGACACCAGGAGGAAAGTCTTGTACTAAGAATCATAGAATGGTTTGGGTTGGAAGGGACCTTAAAGATCATCCAGTCCTAACCCTCCTGCATGGGCAGAGACACCTCCCACCAGACCAGGTTGCTCCAAGCCCCATCCAACCTGCCCTTCAACACTGCCAGGGATGGGGCAGCCACAGCTTCTCAGGGCAACCTGGGCCAGCATGACCCTCATAGCAAAGAATTTCCTCCTAATGTCTCATGTAAATCTCCCCTCTTCCAGTTTCTTGTCTTCTCACTCCATGCCCTAGTAAAAGGTCCCTCGCACTGGAAGGTGCTCTGAGGTCTCCTTGGAGAATTCTCTTCTCCAGGCTGAACACTCCAACTCTCAGCCTGTCCCCATAGGAGGGGTGCTCCAGTAAAACAAAACATTCAAATCATGTGCAAACCACTGCACGTTCTGCAACAGGAGAACTCCAGACCATGTGAGGCAGCAGATGAGCTTGGGTGTGCAGATCCACAGACCAGACAGGCCAATGGGGATCCTGCCTCTGCTGCTCACTCCAAGAGCATGGTGCTGATCACATCCAGCTGGCTCCCTGAGGAGCAGTGACCATCAACTTTCTGCTGGCTGCACTCCCACCCTGACAGGTCATGGGTGATGTCAGCAGCAGCTCCTCCTAGACACACAGGTCATTTCAAATCAGATTCAGATTTCCATCATATACATGGAGAAGTTCAGCTCCATATAGGAAGTTACTTCCTCAAAGTACAGGCTTCAAGGGCTGTGCTGGCAGGATGCTGAAAATACTGGCTATCAGCTTGCACAGAGCTGTAAATAGCTCTCAGGAGCAATCAAGATTTTCCCACAAACTCTCCTCTAATCTCATGCTAAAAAAAACCCCAACGCAGTGAAGGTAAGAGAAAGGCATCAGGCAAGTGGTGCCAAGTCTAGCCCACCACAATACCCTGGAATAAGGTGACTGACATGCACAAGAATGGAAGAGTCCTAAGGGACCCCAAAATTATCACTTTTCTATTTCTGACAAAAGCCTTGACTCTACCTGGAAATACATGATCATTCCTCAAAGGACAGCAAGGCTCTGAGCTCCAGTCACATACCCAGAGCCCTCCTGCCTTGCATTGAGCAGTCAGGGTTAAGTCCTCTTCTGTGCACAGAACCCAGTTAGATGAATTCCTGCACAAAAATGCTGCTCAACTCCAGCACAACAGCAAGGTGACTGTAACTGCTCTGAACCCAAGGACAGTTTGGTTCACGACCAGCCATGCCTCCTCCTGCTTGAGGTTCCACACCTTCTGTGCAGTCTTGGATGAAATCCTAACAGCACCCTCCTGCAGTATCATTTGTAAGCTCTACAGTTCCTCAAGACATGCAGTGGCCTGCAAATGTGCAAGCCTTCCTGCAGGAAAAAAAAGACAAGAACGGTTTGGAAATGGGTTCCAAAAATGGCTACCTATCAATAACTTCCTTAAACACCTCTTGGACAGAGCCACTGAAGCATGGCAGATACACCATCACTTACATGAGTATGAAAGTGAGTTACTGGGGCTCAGCAAATCATTTGCACAGAGTCATTTTTTCAAATGCAGTCTCTCCTCCTCCATAGAGCCTGGCTGAGCAGCTGCCTGACATATCATTGCATGGAGAGGATGATTTTGGGCCATTTTCTTGAAGAGACATAGCACAGAATACACAGAACCAGAACGACAAAGCCC
The DNA here is from genome assembly GCF_000747805.2 of Chaetura pelagica. Classification (NCBI taxonomy): domain Eukaryota; kingdom Metazoa; phylum Chordata; class Aves; order Apodiformes; family Apodidae; genus Chaetura; species Chaetura pelagica. The sequence continues at coordinate 169,417 of NW_009952587.1, read as the reverse complement.
TGGTACTTCTCCAAATCTAGCTTGATGTGGGGATCAGACAGCTCCTAACAGTTTGGGTGGCTGTATGTGCCTTCATAAATTCTGAGCCTCTTTTCAACTTCACACAGCTTCACCTATGCACAGCATGGCCACCCTCTTCCTTCCATCCTCCCCCTCTGCTCCTCCTACACCAGCAGGTTCACAGAGATCCACACAGTTCTGTGCACTTGAAATCAAGGAGTTGTTAGAATCCTCTTTAATGTAAGGATTTTTTAATTTTTTTTTTAAATACCCTGCCTTTGTACTCTTGATACAGGGCATGGAACAAAAGAAGTTCCCATTGGGGGAGGAATTACAGAACCATGGAGTTGTCAGAGTTGGAAGGGACCTCTAGAGACCATCCAGTCTTACTCTCCTGCTAAAGTAGGATCTCCTAGTGCACATTACTCAGGACTGCATCCAGGTGGGTCTTGAATATCTATCTCCAGAGAAGGGGACTTCACAACCCCCCTTGGCAGCCTGTCCCAGGGCTCTGTCACCCTCACAGTAAAGAAGTTGTTCCTCATATTTCAATGGTACTTCCTATGTTGCAGCTTGTGCCCATTGCCCCTCGTCCTGTCACTGGGAACTACCAGAGTCTGGATCCATCTTCCCTGCACCCACCCTGCTGATACTTATAGATATTAATAAGGTCTCCCCTCAGCCTTCTCTTCTCCAAGCTGAAGAGTCCCAGCTCTCTCAGCCTTTAACTACAGCTACTTTAGGATAATCTGCTGCATAAAAACATGGGGGTCCCAAAGCAGGGGAGGAACCACAGTTCTGTGTTACTGGGATTGCATTAGAAGGAAAGGGGACAGAGACTAATTATAGGGCAAACAGCTTCTAAAGGTCACTTGGTAAATTTGTGCCAGATAATCCAGTTTTATCCTACAATCAATTAATGCAACTCTGCTGGGATCTGACCCCAAATGCCAAAAATCTCCATTACTTCTGAACAATTTGGATGAGGCAAAAATTACAGACTAGGATGCAAAGTCGCTTATGAGCTGCCAAAGGAGGAAGAAAATAAATACCATTAGAAAAAAAATTAAGAAACTGTAAATTTATTTTCTTGGCCACATGTCTCCTAAAAGGCATTAAAGCAGATTACAGTACAGTGAGGATGCAAAATCTACAGAAAATGTTGATAGACATGTAATCAGTTCTGTCAAATAAATGCATTTTCAGATCCTACCCAAATAATTTCATTTGCACTGGTGATGGGGCAGAGGAAGTCTGAAGACCTCTCTGCAGCATGAAGTCATCTCATACAGCTTCTAATTATGCAGGAATGAGCTTAAAATGCACCTTTCGCAGACATTCCCAGGCTTATGAAAAGCAAATACAGTATGTACATATCCAAGATGTGACCTGAGTAAATGGAGGAAGTTTTTGCAAAATTATGATGGAATCACAGAATTGTCAGAGTTGGAAGGGACCTCTGGAGATCATCTAGTCCAACTGCCTTGCTAAAGCAGGATCCCCTGAGGCACATTACTCAGGACTGCATCCAGGCAGTCTCCCCAAGGAAGAATTATGGAAGGTTATTTTAAGCAAATACTTAGTCCTTGTATGATAAACAATCTACATTGAAAAGGCATGAAATAGAAATACCTGTCTTGGATCTGAAGCTTTTGAAGCTCATCAGCCACTTCACCAGGTAACATCTCTTTGGGCAAACCGCAGCGCTGTGCCCATCTTGCCGCTGCGTTCAAATCACAGTACCTGAGAAGCAGCTGTATCAGGTGTCCTTGAAGCCATTGATTCGTTCCAACTGTGCTCTGCAAGGAAGCAAAGGTGAAGGAAGACTGTCAGTTTTCCATCATGGGTGTTTCTATCCCCTCTCAGGACCCAGTATCCTCAGGGGGACAACTGCAGAAAGCAGCAAGAATCCTCTCACTGCAGGAGTGACTCAATTCACACCCAGTGAAGGCAGCACTTCCCTGCCAAAAGATGAAGAGCACAGACTTTAACTGAGAGCTCACTAGGGTACTTGGATCCCTTTGACAGCACGGCTGTTTGTTCAGGGAACATCATTTTGCTGGTGCAGCACAGAGAAACAAGAGTATAACAAAATCATTTAGCCTGACTGATGACTAGCATATTATTTGCTTAGATTCTGATAAAGTAAAATCAGAACCAGTGACTGACCAGATATAAAGGTCTTTGGCCACCCTGGGCAGGTAATTACAGGAAGGGTAAGAGTTTGGATAGTTTTAGTCCCACTTTGTGCCTGCACTTGGCCCTGAAGTGATGCTGTGACTTGATGTCCTTGGAAAGGCAATAGGATGGCTCAGTGTTTCTTCAGCAGCATGGGTCTCCTCCAGCCTTGGCAGTATTTGCACAGGTAATTAGGATTGCCAGTCACACACAAGTTACAAGTAGAACACATCAGCAAAGCTTTCCTTAGCAACAGACTTTGGTGTTCAAAGCATGGAAGAGTCTCAGTCATCAGCCTGTGGCCCTTCTGCAAACATGGCTGTGAAAACAGGGGCTCCAGGTCCCTTCTCCAGCCACATGTCACAGCACAGCTGTATGGACAGACATCCTGTGCAACCAGCACGGGCCCAGGCAGCTTGGCAGACAGGGTCCAGAGTGTGACCCTGCATTTCCCTGCATTGGAAATAGGTCATACTGAAACATGCTCTGAAAGTCCTGCTTTATCCACACTGATCATAAGAGAAACCCAGAGCAGCTGGAGCTCAAGATGGATGGGAGAAATTCCTTCCTCTGTGACTCTTCAAGGCCTCTGTGTGTGTGTGACAACTGGATCATTGCTTCAGCCAACGTAAGGACAAACACAATGATCTCTAGTGTCACTGCTGGAGCCTGTGTTATGTGCACCTGTAAACAAGGAGGGCCCTTCAGGATATTCCCGGCTCCCAGCTGTTTTTTGGTGGCAGTGAAGGCCCCTGCCTTGGCATACTGGAGAGCCTGGGGGCACAAGCACAACCTCAACGTTGCCCATGCCTCTGGCTTAAGCCCGAACACCCATCTGTGAGAGGCAGTGGCTGGAGCCAGACCTGCTGCCCATCCTGGCATGGGCAGCTGCCCCCGGCAGGGCCCACCAAACGGGCCCCAACAGG
>NW_009952587.1:156809-166133 GCF_000747805.2 Chaetura pelagica | reverse complement strand
AGACCTGCTGCCCATCCTGGCATGTGCTGCTGCCACGGGCAGGGCCAACAAACTGGGCCCTAACAGGTCCAAGCTCTTTGGTTTTGTTCCCCCTCCTGGCCAGTGCCGTCCAAGGCACTGTGACACAGCAGCTGAGGAAATAAGAACACAGTGACACCCACAGTCACCACCGCTCCATGGGGGTAGGACTGTCTCTCTCCTCCTGCCCAGCCAACCCACCTGCTCTTGCAAATGCCCCTGAGCCACTGCAGCTGGATCAGCAATTCCCTCCTCCTGCCAGACATTAACTCATGGATCCACCTTGCAAGTTAAAACTGTCAAGAAACTTTAATTGACAAAACAAGTCAAAACTCCACACAGTGGATCAGGACCCACAGCTCTGTGGCTGTGTTGCTGCTTGCCCTGCCAACAAGTAATTTTCAGTGTAGTGAAATGCTCAGTTATGCACCTGAAGTCCATCCCTGCTCTCTGCACATGCCATGGCCACCTGTCCTTCACTGCCCACCACACAGCCCTCCCAGGGGCTGAGCCTGCTCCCAGGGACTGCCTGCACCTTGGCTCTTCCCCACGGCATGTACAAACACAGCCCAGGTGGGTGGGAAGCTGGGGCTATGGGGCCTCATTCCTCACATTCCTTCAGTAACTAAAAGGTGAAAAGTTGTCTTCAAAGCAGACACACTGCACAGAGATCAGGAAACAAACCTGTCAATGGCCCCAAGGCAAAAGGGAAGGAAAAAAAGAAAAAAAAAAAAGGGGGGGGAAAAAAATTAATAAAAAATGACCCACCCCATAGAGGTGCAGGAGGAGGCAGAGGCTTGGAAGAAAAGCTACAGAGAAATTTGGCATCCCACATAGCACAGATGAGAAGCCAGCCTGCTCACAAAAACTGCTGCCTCAGCACTGAGCCTGCACCCCTGTGACTTCACCAAAAGCCAAACCACATTTCTTCTCACACATACATGGTGGGAGATTTTTCTGCTGCTCCTAAGAGGCAGGTGACACAGCAAGGAACCAGTGTCAGCCAGAAAGGATCCAGCAGCTAAGCAGGGTCTCAGTTATGGAAGAGAAGCTGGAGAGGGAACAGAGGGAAGGGGCAGAGCAGGAAAGGACAAGCAATCATGTTAATCCTGCTTGCCCTCTACATTTCCGTCCAAATCTTTCCTGCCAGCCATGCCAGTCCTGACACTTTGTGCATCTCCCATATCTCTGCCTCATGCAACTGAGCTCAGCCAAGCACCTACCACAGGAAGAGGGCCTGAATAACTCCTGTCATGTTTGCCAAGCCACTTCTCTGAGTTCCCAAAAATAACATATTTTCTTCTTAACATCAAATAGCAATTCCCTCATCTAGAATCCTGTGTCCATCCTATTGTCTTTCTGCCCTCCTTCTAGAACACAGAGTCTTTGGGGTTGGATCTCTCTTCAGTTCATCCAGAGTAAATTCTTAATAAATCTCATTATGTCAGCTTTATTTCTGGAAACAATGAGGTGCAGATTTTTAATTTTTATTATTATTTTAAAAATAATAACAGATTTATTCTTTCAACCACAAAAACAACTCTGGAAAGAAGGTTCATTGTCTCCAGAGATATTACATCTTGCATTCTGAAAAGGAAAAGAGATCTATTTTTTACTGAAAAAACCCAACACTGCTCTAAAGGGAAAAGGCTTCTACTGCAACAGCTTTGCAAGAAGCAAAAATGTGGAACCTTGGCCCCAGAAGATGTGGGCACAGATACAGAGAGAAACGCTTCACTAAGGATGACATTTTATGTATTTTGTTCTCATTAAATGAACACATTTCAAGAAGAAACTGGCACAGTTGTTCTGATCAACATCAGCAATATCTCCCAGCAGGAAAAGATTATATATACCATCAGGCTTGTTTACATCCTTCTCTGAATTCGAGACATATCATAGGTTCTTTAATCCACAGGCACACACCAAAACTCCTGACACAAACAATAAGCCATGATTAAAGCTTTCCAAAATGACTGCTGCAGATTACCTACCCGTAAATCCTGTTCTTACCCAGCTGAATGCTTTACAGAGATCACAACAACCAATGCAGAGCAAGCTTAGGAATGTCCTGATCTTAACCCATGGCATCAGCAATTCCTCCATTGTTATCCGTAATTTTGGATCCAAATACCCAATATCTTCTCCAGAAGTCACCCTAGCCAACCCTTGGTTACTTTTATCTGGATGTGTTAAGTTGCATTTCTGTCTGATACAGTTCTCTGCTTTCTCTCAAGATCTTTTACCAGAGAGTGAAGTTATTCACACCAGTTATTCACTGGCTATTTGCAGAGTCAGATTTTAATTTAACTTTTGAATGTCTTGGACAGTTTCCCCCATTCTCAAGTGCTTCCAGAATCACCAATTAAAAAAAAATAAATCCAGTTATTGCAGAGAAAATGTCAAGTAGAATATTTTAGAGCCAACAACTTTAAAAGGGGAAAAACAAACCTGGACTTTGAAAGGACAAACCCACAGAGGACACCAACAGCATTTCTGAATTTGCTGCAGATATTGTGCAGGCACCTGTGTTTCAAGTAGATGTCCCTGCCCATGGCAGGGGGTTGGAACTAGATGATCTTTCCGGTCCCTTCCAACCCGAACCATCTTGTGATTCCTGTAACATCCTACTGTGTTAGTTTCGTTGTTACTTTATTGTATTTGTGATTTCTGTTTTGAAGTTGGCATCATTGTTGCTAGATGGAGAGATGCTGCAGTAGGGAGTCACCACTGGTGTGGCCTTGGAGGGAAGTTCCCTCGGCATGAGAGCAGCTCAGAGCAAGGTCACAGCCTGCTCTGTGAGGGAAGGGGGATCCCAACTTCTGGATAGCCTGCATAGCTGGCACTCGGATAAAAGATGCCAACTTTACTCCCAGTCACTTCTGAACAGGGCTGCTTGTGAAAGCAGCAGGCCATTCACCCGTGGCCAATGCACAAAGGCAGAAGGCTGAGAAAGCCCTGCTTTCTCACCACTGTTCCCTCCACTCAGACACCGGCTCCTCGAATGCACTAATTTATGAACTGAAGAACAAAATAGTCTCCATTCATACCCCAGAAGACTGACTTTCAGATAGCAATCAGTGCGTCATTGACAGAGCCACACTTCAGTGTTCTGGAGGCCATTACCACATCAATGGTGGGGAAGTGGTCTTTCTTCTCTCTTTCAACAAAGCCTTGGCAATGTGGCTCCCTGGGGCATGTTCACACTACCTAACTTCAGCTTTGTGAATCAGGAGACTCAGCTTCCCAGTCTCCCTATGCAATCATCTCTTCCAAAAGGCAATTCAGAGGAGTCTAACTTAAGGCATCACTGGAATGATCAAGGCAAAAGCAACTCTTAAAGACAACTTGTGGCTGTACTGGGGCTTCTCACAAGGAACTTCTTGTTTCTGGGCAACCTGAATGAAGCTGCTACCTTATGATGAGTGGCTAGGACAATATTGTGTGACGAGACACATCTGGCTCCTTTTTTCTCTCTGCAGTTCACACAATCTTGTCATCACAATTTCTCGTTCCGAAGTCCAGACACCCCCAACAAAAGGCAGCCAGAAGAAAAAAAAAATTACAGCTTGTCTGTTAAAATTCCCTGGCTGACAGCACAGGCACTTCAGGTGACAGGTTGAGGCAAGGGATCACTGCCCTCTGTTCCACACTCCTGAGACCACACCTGGACAAGGGGCCTAGTTTTGGCACCCCAGTGTAAAAGAGATGCTGAAAACTAGGAGAGTAAAGAGCAACTAAGATGGTTACAGTGTCGGAGCACTTGATGCAGAAGGGGAGGCTGAGGGAGCAGGGCTTGTTCAGCCTAGGGAAGGCTAAGTTGGGGGTATGGGGGAATATAATAATTCTCTTCAGTTTTATCATGGGGCATCATAAAGATGATGGAGTCAGATCCTTCCAGAAATTCCAGCCAGGCCTCAAAGAACAAAAAAGTGACAGTGGCTGAACATTGCAATGGGTTCAGAGGGTCTGTGGAACCAGGCGGGGCCCTGTAACACCTTGTCTAACTAAGGTGGCCTTGCTTTGAGCAGGAGGGCAGAGGCGAGACCTTCGCAGGCTCCTTCACACTGAAAGTAGCCTCTGATTCTGTGATGAACATGGCTGTGCATTCCCCAGCACCGAGACTCATCTCCACACAGACAGGCAGCTTCTTGCAGTGACTGCACCTCCCAGGCAAAGAACACCCAAGATCTCATCTACCCAGAATACAGGATGGTCCTGATCATGCTCAACAATGCTACACAGAGATCCAAATACATTTCCTGCATTGGGATTCCTTCCAAATTTCTGTCAGGCAGCCCTTGAGGGAAGTCATTAATCTTCTCCAGATGAAGTCATCATGTCTCCAAAATCTGCTCATGCTGCCACAGATGAGAGAAGGTATATAGCAGAGGTAAAGAATGAACTCTGCTTTCCAAGTCAGATCTCAAGAGAGAGTATTTTCAAAGAACATCAAGCAAGAAGTTGAGACACTTTCTTAAACACAGTGTTGGACATCCTTCACACAACCTCCACCCAACTCACAGAGCCACGTAACAGATAAACTGTCTTCTGGCAACAGCTCCACTGCATAGGGTGCACAACACTAGCTCCTGCAGAGATGAAAGGCTCTGCACACATTTTGTTTCACTGAATCTGACACCATCATGACCAGATTTCACTTCAATAGCTGACCAGAACATGGTCAGCAATGTTTCTTGACTGGAGAAGGCACAAAACCAGACAGAAATTAAGGTTTAACAGAGAAGGTGTAAAGCTCTACAACAGCATTACTCCAAATTGCCCCAGTGAAGCATCGGGCACGTGGCCCCAGGGTGCTTCGGGATTTAGTGAAGAGGGCACCATGACACAAATGTAAGATGGCAAAGCTCAGCTCTGACACTAAACTACCCACTCCCATACTGGTGCAGCTGCACTCATGCTGTCCTGAGAAGTTGGCTTTTACTGTTTGATGAGCCACTGCTGCTGTGCTTGCAGAAGGGTCTCAGTGAAGGGACCGTCCCTCTGGTCACTGTGGGTTTCAGAAACATCTCCCAGGACAGACGCAGCCTGAGGCTGTGCTGGTGCAACTCAGGCAGTTCCACTTGTCCTTGGGGTCACAGATCAGTTCATAGTCTTGTTTAGCAGCCTGACACCCTGTCCCCTTGTAGATATTCCCAATGGGAAGGTCAGAACTTTTATTTTTGTTTTAACCCACAATTAACTTGTTTTCCTCAACTACATCCCACAACAACTCCAGGAATTCCAATACACAAAATGAGGGTGCATTCACCTGCAATACTTGTTCAGGGAATGTCACTGATGTGTGCCTTTAATGAGCTCTGCAGCCAGGCTAACCCTGTTAAAATAACCTTTATTTGGAGAGAGAAATAATTGCATGCCATACATAAAAACAAAAATACAATTCCTTAACAAACAGACTAAGGTAACTTTACCTTGCTTGCTTTTTAAGATATTGTTTCTTTTTCCTTCACTTCAGTGTCAAGCCTGTCCTGAGGGCTTGTGCTTCTCCCTGCAATTCCTTCCTCACCATTGCTGCAGAGGCATCTTCTGAAATCTAACCTAACCCTGGCCCCAGAGTTGTTGAATATCATTCATCCTGGGATCCTCAGACTGAGGACTTGTTCTGAGTACATAAGCCACACGGTTTTGATATGCCTCCAGATTTCTCACACCTCTTGGTCCCACTATGGCAGGCTGGAGATATTTTCTGGGAGCATTCCAGCACTTGGCAAGACTGAAGATGAATGAGGATGGGGAAATTGGCCAAACTCTTTCAGAGCACAAAGTAATATGTTACTTATCACAGTAGATGCTTTGTCTAAGTCCAATAGTATAGTGCATTGAAGACAAACTGGGAACCCTTATCTTCTCAGTATATTTTGAAGTAGCATTTATCTATCCACATTTTGTCATTATGTCACACACACATGAACAAAGTGTCACTGTGGCAAATGGCAAATTGTACTCTCCAGTTAAATAAAGGGAGGACTCCCATCATATACTGCACACAGGCGACCTGCACTGCTGCTGAGGTTCACTGAGCCTGGTCCTTGTTAGACCCAACATAATTTCTCTGGCTTCTCATGCCTCAGATGATTTATACAATTGCCAAGCACTTTCATAAACTCACTACAAAAGTCAACATTAAAGAACTCTATTTTACTATGTACCTTGAAGCATGAAAGCCAGCACTAGGGAAACACAACTTTCTGCTGAGCTATGAGTCTGCCTGAAGGACTACTATCAAACGTGATTATTCCAAAATCCAACTTAGCAGAAGTGGATGACATCCACTCACACTACAAGATGTGTCTGCAGGAACTCCCCTCCAGTTACACAGGCACCACAGGGGGCTGCAGCACCAGCCACACAACACCTTCGTGTGGACAGGAGCAGAGAGAACTGCTTCCCTACAGGGCTGCCAGAGCTGCAGATGTGTACAGAGGAAGAGCCCCCAGGAACAAAACCACCACTGCTGTGTCTCCACTGCTGCTGTTAAAAGAACTTGCAGGATTACACTTCAGCAGTCTGTCAGGATGTACAGGAGCTGAAGCCACCATAAGGCTTTCCCATGCACTTTGGATAGCCCTAATATTAACCCTAACTAGCTAAACCACTATCCCAATTAACCCAATCAATCACTCAATTAAGTGTTCTCATACCCAGTCATGTACATAATGAAAATTAGTAAGTTTCATCTTCCTTTCCAAAAATATGTGGAATTCCAACACATATACTCCCCAGTGGGGAGCTCATGGCACAGCTCAGGTCCAGTCTGTGTCAGCTCCTCATGGCCAATGTGGACTTTTCTTTGGAAGGATCTGCACATTGGGGAAGATCCTCAAAAACCTCTTTGTTGTTCTCTTCCTACTCCATTCTCCTTGCTCAGGTCAAATTCCAACTTGTGAGGCCAAGTAACAAAGCAGGAATCTGCTGTTACTTGGTCCGGGCTCTGGCTTATTCTCACAGAGTTCCACACAGGACCTGCTATGCCAGGATCCGCCATTACTCTGCTCACATTTAATCCTGATGTATGGTAATTCTCCTGAGATCTGCATTTTCCTTGTGGAAAGAGCTGCAGTAAAGATTGATCATCAAAGACTTCCAGGTCTTCACCTGTATCACTACCTTAATTAAAAGGTCTGTACACTCTGAAGCAGAATTAACTTAGAATCTCCTGTGTGCACTGCCAAAGAAGAGAAGCAGCAAGCTAATTTCTTTCTTTTTAACCCGGGCCTGAGCTTCACCAAACTTCTTAGGTCCCTTCTCCACTGCTGCTGCTTTGCTTCTGAGCAGCTTTGTGAGAGACCTGCCTTTGGAAGCCCTTCTCCAGGCCCCCTGAACTCCTCAGGCTTGCTCCCCATGGGCTGTTCCATTCACTGTCCAGAGCCTCACTGGGCCCCTGATCCCTCCCCAGCTCTGCTTTGCTTGTGGATCTGTTCCAGCCCAGGGTTGCTTCAGGATAGCGAGGAACTTAGTTTTCAGCTCTTTTCTCTCCAAGAACATCCTAATGTGACATTCCCAGCAGGGGAATTTTTTCTATTTACTAAAATCTTCAAAGTGAACATGCAAAAATCTTGATGATTTAGTTAGTATTCAGGAGCACTAACTCTTCCTATCATTAGTCTATGAAAAATAGATGCCCACAGGAAAAACTTGGGTTACTACTTATTTCTATTTTACCTTGCACAAACCTCATCAGGCTCATAGCCAAAGTAATAATAAGTATCTCTGCAGGATCCTTACCAAAAGCAAAGCTTGGCAATAGATTTTTCTCTCCTTTAATCTCTTCCGGTACATTTAAAATGGTGGGTTTTGTTGTGAAGGAAAAATGCTTGAGAGGGTTGACTGAATGAACTCTGAAATTCACACCCTGGCAAATCGGACTGATTTCCTAAATCCATAATTACAACATTCCTCAGAGATATGCATTCTTTCAGAGTGAACAAGGGAAGATTAGTTTCCCGTTTCTTCCCATTTATACAACTTCTCCATCAAGAGGAACTTTTTTTGTTTCTAAACAATCTTCTGTTTATGTGGTTCTCGTCTTGGAAGGGAACTGATGAACTAATCTCATCCAAAAGTATAGTACAGCCAAACTATCAATTGCAAATAGCCAGACCACATTTGTGGAAGGCAGCTGAATTTGCACAGTGCTTTATAATCCAGTATCCACCTGTCGAGGCACTCAGACAGGTACCAATCAGCTGCAGGGTTTTTAAATAATCTGGGATGATTATTGAATAACTAGATAGATGTACTGCTGACTGGATAAGGACATGAGAGTGCATCTGTGCATGTGTGTGAGTACGTACAAGGCTTAAGACTTTAGCAAAAGTGGGCAAATGTAGCCCCCTGCATCTGCAGGTCCCAAGCACATAGACCCTGCCACAGGGCAGGAGTATCTTGCTGCAGGCAAGAGTTGTGTCCCACTTGCAAACAGAACATGTGCAGAGACCCCATGATGACCTATTTGCTTCCCATTTGTAAAAAGCAGTGAACACATCCTCTCCTGCCCTAGCAGACAAGCTCCATCCTCCTCCTTACCTTTCCCTATCTCTGCTGGAGAGGCCAACACCAGCACTTTTGACCACATTCCCTTTGTCTTGAAGCAAAAGGAACAGGAGGATTTTCTTGTTTTAAGTGAGCCTGTCCCCAGTTTTCCTTTGTGGCATACAACCCTACAGCTGCTGCAGTTTGGAGACAGTAACAGCTATCCTGGAAACTACTTTATTAGACTCCTGTTGCAGCTTTTAAGGAGCTTGTATATTCTACATGCTCCTATAAAGTTTTGGATGATAGCCCTTCCTATATTGTTTCCTACTCCTAAGATGTTTCTCTTGTTTGCCTGAATTTACCACACCACCAGGGCACATCAGTTCAGTCTAACTACTTGCTGATGCTCTTAACTTTTCCATCTAATACTGACCTCTCAACCTACAGCCATAAGCCAATTAGCCTCTTTTTTATACCATACCAAATCTCTTTCTGATTAAGTGCTTTAGAATGAATGCAAGCTAGTGACAGCAATGTAATTACACTGCTTAGCAGCAAGCTAGCCCAGTCTGGTTGCAGGGGTTTAAGGTCAGAAAGCATCTCTAACATACCAAAACAATTTAAAGGAGATTTTTTTTCCCCCAGTGTGTTCTCTACAGATTCCTTTCTTCACTCTCCAGTACCTAATATGTCTGCACATAAAGGCTATTTGGCCACAACTTTTATAACTGAAATCCTGAGCTTTCAAAGGAATTACTTGCCAACAGCTCACTGAAGCAGCAGACATGAGGCTTCCACAAGCTCCTG
>NW_009952587.1:130830-155996 GCF_000747805.2 Chaetura pelagica | reverse complement strand
CTGCTGAATCCCCAGAGCTTGGCCCTGTAGATTCACACAAGTAAATGTGAACTGGTTTTCCAAAATTATTGAGCAATCACATTTTCCATCACTCAGGAGAAATCTTCGACTGATTTTTAAAAAAGTTTTTGAAATTTTGTACTATTTGGTAGCTAGTGTGGAACCCACTGGCAGTTTTTCTTAGCATCTTTGTACCTACTGTAAAATTCAACACAAATTCATTAATATGTTTGTGCTTAATCCCAATTCGTTTACCTAGAAATGGCTGCATTAATTATAAATAAAACTACCATAATTATCATCAGGCTCACCAGCCCTCCAGGTCTTACAGAAAATAATCCTCTCTAAGCCATGCAGGAGGTATTTACATTTAACTGTATCTATCATTCTTTGATAGACCTGACTGTAGCTAGGAAGACATGGAACACACTGCATATTTGGCTTTTCCCATGTATTTCTCCCACAACAGCTGTGGGTTTGTTAAATGAGAATTTCCCATTTCTTTTAGACTAACAGTGCTAACTTCATTAGTACAGATGCATATTTTACTGCTCTGGATCCAGAAAGCAGAACATAACTGAAGAATTACGTTATGCTTTTCCTGAGAGAGTCACAGATGTGCCTGTTTTCTGCATCAGCCCTATCAGTAAGTCCTTTTGCTTTGCAACTCTGATGTTATTTCAGCTATCAATAAATAAATGACACCATTTACAAACTGAACTGGAAAACAGAAGGAAATCTATACTTTGCCTGTTACTTTTATTGTCCAGTTTTTCCATGGTTTAATATTCCCTTAGGTACAATATATGTTTACATCACATTGTGGCTATATATTGTCCCCAGAGACCTCCAACAAGACGACTAAATCTAAAGAAAAAGGCACAGGGCAAAAGCAGGGAGATTGCCAAAACACTCCCACCACCACCGAGTTTCTGGTTAGTCCTTGAACAGGGAACAAAACGCAGGAAGATAAATGAAAGGAGCAATGGGAGCAACAAGTGGACACCAGGAGAAGAAAGACTGCCAGTACTCAGCTGACATAAAGCAATTCCCTCGATCCTGGCTTCACAAGACAGATACCAGATCTTAAACCTGTCACTGGCCCAGGTCTAAATACCATCTCTTTTGCAAAAGGGAAATGGAGAAGAAGAAAAAAACAACTTCTCTTTTTTAAACGGCAGCTGTTAGGAAGCCACTTGAAGTTGTGGAAAGATAAATGCAATTCTTTTGCAGGGAGCTTAGCAAGCAAACTGCAGGAAAAGACACAAGCAGTAGCTCCTGTATATTTATACACACAGCCCTACTCAGAGCAACCTGGGCTCCAGTGGGACAGCCCTGTAGCTCCAGCACCCTGATGCAGCAACACTAGTGCAAGCATGAAAATTTATTTCAGCTTATGATTCCTCCCAGAGACTTTTAAGGCCATAAGGAACAAAACCAATCACCCACTGGTTCTAATTTCCTGCTAAAAAAGAGGCCATTTAAGACTAGCAAGGGACTCCACACAACAGCTGGTTAAACTAGTTTTGGTTTCTACCTTCCAGGAAAACAGCCAGTCTAGATTTGATGTCTGAGTGATGAAATCCATTATATCCCTGAACAAACAGTTCACTCAAACACAGAGTGAAAGATAATTTGACATGCAGACTTATACCAGAAGACATTTCATTTATTAATCACCTCCTGAATATTATTTCCATTTGCATTGCACAGATTGCTTAATTCCCTACAGATATATTAAGTTCCTAACACTACAGGGATGTCGCTGCACTCAAAACAATCTTGAGCCAATTTAGAAGTTTGCATAAACTCAGGGGTCCTAGGGAGGGATCTGAGACGTGGATACTTGCAAAGTGGCCGTTTTGACCTCTTGTCCTTTTTAAAGATTCCCTAGAGCAGGACTCCTGGACAGGTGTTCTGGCCTTAAAAACTTAAGAAAAATAATTGCATTCTGCCCTTTATATTTCCCTTAAAAGTTACCTCCTTGACCATAACAGCTTTCACATTTTATTCCAGAGGTAGTTAAATTTTTTATCCATTAAGTAGCATAACAACTCTAGGATTTTAGTGGAATTAGAGTTATAAATTTGCTATGAATTACTAGCATCTCACCCCTGGTCACCCAGAGAAGGAGCTGGCACAGTGTTCAATCTTCATGGTTAGAAATTTTATAAAAAGTAATTTATCTCATTGTCACAGCTGGAGAAGGAGAGCAGATTAGCTGCAGCCTCTCCCAGTGCTAAACATGATGAACAGCTGGATCCAGGGCTCTTCTTCATTCTCATGCAAGACCAGAGCAGACTCAATAGCTGCAAAACAGGAGCCTGAGGAAAACAAGGGCCACTTTTCCAGGACTTACATTCCCATGACCATCTCTCAAGTTGCTCATGCCAAAATAAATGAGAGAGTGGTTCTGACCATCAGCTGGCCAAAGGGCTCCCAATGAGCCATCGCTTCTGCTGAGCACCCAGAGAACAAGCCAAACTTTTCAACCACCAGCATTTTTCTGAGCATTAGTTTTGGAAGGGTTTAAGATTTTTACATTTCAGAAAACAAGGGACAGTACCCCCTGTGCAAACACTAGCACAGGCAGTTTTTCAATTTAGCAACAAAAGGGTCCAGGTCAGTAAAAGTGGAAATAGCATTTCTACCACTTCACTGTCCCAAACACTTTGCAAAACAGGTGACTCTAACAATGACAGTCGTACAGAAACTCGTCGGTTTTGAACATGCCCAGCACTGATTCTAGTTACTACTCCAAACAAAGAGCTATGTTGCTGTGCACCATCAGTCTGCTCTGTTCCATTCAAGAGGGAATTTCACAGCAGAATAAACACATGTATAATTCTTGCGCCAAAGTACCTTGAGATATCATTATAGACTGTACCAACTGGTGAGCTCTGCTCCAGTCAAACTATTCCCTGCAAAAATACTCTGGATGTTAGAATCATCGAGCAAGTGTGTGACTTCTGGGCTATGACTGTTCAGAAATAACCCTAACATTCTGTCATTCCCTCTACACAACTACTCCAGCCTTTCCTGGCCAAGCGGAGACTGTTTTCTGTTTCTGAGACTGTGTGGGTGGCATCAGGGCCTTAGAGCTTCCCTGGCAGCTCTGTCCTCACACAGATGGGCACCGCTCACACCTGGAAAAGACCAGACCCACAGGGGTGTGGGTGATTCCACACAAAATGGGTGCCTTGACACTAACCAACCAAATTGAGTCTAGGAAGACACAACTGTAAGATCACCCCCAAATCATCAGTGAGAACACTGCATACTGAAAGTGGTGCAGAAAAACACCAGATCCTCCTATTGCCTCTGTTAAAGCAGAATTCGGGTCACCAAAACACAGCTGTCTGCTGCTAGCTGAGATGTCCTTAGGCTACAGCTTCCACCTGAGAAGTTAACAATCCCCAGTAGGTCCCACATCATATTGCCAACCTCGTGCAAGTATCTCAGATACTATCTGACATGTAAAACACTGGTGGAGGTAACATCTGCAATCAGAGTTGCTTCCCTACTATGCTCCTTATAAATATTATTGTTGTATGTGTGCTCACTTTTTGAAAACTTGGCAGATGATTGAAAAACGTCTTTCAGGCCTTTTAGTCTCAAAGTGATTTTGTTCTGCAGAATTTCTAGGGAAACACCAGCATTCAGCATCATTCTTTTGCTGCTGGCCAAGTGTTCCCTGCAGTCACAGGCATGCTGACCCTTCTTGAACACACCTGATGTGTGGTATCTTGGCTGCTCTGTGGCTGCTCTGTCCAATTCTACCATCTTTATGCATCTATGAAAAGAATGAAGCATGCAAAACTAGAAGCAGAAGGGCACACAGCAAGGCAGACAATGGGCTCATGACCTGCCTCTTGTTTTCCTGCCTATCATCAATATCCTACACACCTTCCCCTCTGCTTGTGAAGACAGGCACTCTCCTACCTGTTTCCATGCATGGGAACAGGGAGGCAAGTTAATGAATAGCGATGGAGCTGGCGCTGCTCAAGGAGAGTGCACCTCCCCTCCCTCTGCCCTCCAGCTATCTCTGCTTGGAGAAGATGGTACCAACGGTAGCTCTCCTCCTGGGCTGACCCAGCTTGCCAACAGGCAGTTGTGAGGAGGGCAGTTTCCCCAGGGTATGAAGACATTTTGATCTCTCCTGCCATCTGTGCTTGTGCAGCCACAGCCTGGATGGCAGCGCAGGCACTGGCAGGCGGAGGGGGCAAAACCATTTTACTACAGGGCTGGAAACAGGTTCTGTTGGCCCAAAATTAACTACTGAGTTTCTGCCTTTTGTAGGAGCAGTCAGGATCACACCTTCAATTTATCCTACAGAGCAGGAACGGGAAAATTCTGTACTTGTTCTGCTCAAGGCAAACAAAAAGAAAGACCAGGCTAGAAAAGTCTACTGCCCACCACACCACACATCTCATGGCCAGCACCACTGCACAAGAAGGAACACCACTTTCACCAGGGCTCTGTATGATTCAAGTCTTTTATTATGGCTGTAGCACAGAGTTAAACAAAAAAGGGCTTTAAACCCATTAAGACTTTCAACCTCTTTGGACTGAAAACTGAAAAAAATTACCCCAAAATTCTGACTGGGAGCCTGCTGTTGTGGAGTCTTCTGGGACATCTGATTGCCAGTCTCCCAGGAGACACAGGAGTCACACTGCATCCCACCCTCTGCTCCCCACTCAGTGCAATGTGTCTTTAATAATATATCACCAGGCAGAGCTTGGGACATACAGCCTGTCTGTGTCTAAACATATAGATGGGACATACAACACAAACAACAACTCTCCAGCTCCACAAGGAGCCTAATGATTTTTCTGGTCAAAACATGTCAGGTCAGGGCTGATGCTCTGAGTGGAAACTTAAACCTTTGCCTCATGCAAAGCCCAATCTTTCAAAAACAATAAAGTCCTGGACAACCTTAGTTTTTGCACTGAAAACCAAAAGTTGCTCAGAGGTTCCTCCTTTGCAACTTTTATTTTGTTCAGGGCAGCCCTGCTGCCAGCAGTGTGAAGCAGAAGCCTACCTGCACATCAGATTAGTTGGGTTTCCTCCAGATGCACAGGTACAGATTCTGATGGCTTTAAAGAGATGCCAAAGTCAGTAATCCCTGAGAGCACCAAGAGCCAGGACTGATAACAGGCAAGTTTAAGCACTGCTTATGTGATAATTACATTGTTGTCAACAATATTTAAGTTGGCAGCATGCAGCAAATACAAGGTTTGGAATAATTTGGGAGAGCAAAGATAACCTTCTGCCATAGTCCATCACATCTCTGAGCTCTGCATCATTCTCCTTACCAGGCACCAGACAAGCAATTTCCAGAGAGCAATTTCTATTCCCCAGCCTCCTGTCTCTACCAGTGATTGACATGATCTGCAATGGTGTCTATTAACTGGGAAGTTTTTCTCACTACCCACCACAGCACCAACAGAAACCCCTTCACTGCACACACCAAAGTACATCCACAAATTGTGATGAGGATGTCTGCTACAGTTTCATGGCTAATCCCATCTCAGGCCTTGATCAGCAAGGCACCAGAACTTGTGCTGGCCTTTAAGCTTGTGAGAATCAAAGGGAACCCTTAAAATTCTTTCACTGGATAAGATCACTGAGATCAAGAGGCAAGACCCCCTCTTTTCCTCACAGGGTCTCTCATATGGGTATGACAAACCACAAACATAAATTGAATATTCACCACTGAAAACTCTCAGTAGGTTTAATAGTTACACAAAGCACTTGGGGCATTTTATCAATGATCTCTGTCTTAAAAAACACATCCTCATGCCTTTTGAATTGTTCTTTTTCCTGCTGACTCCTGACAGAGAGAAGAAACATTTCATGTTTAGAATTCAGTCATTGTGTTGGTGTGTACAGACAGTGTCTAAGATCTCAAATGCATAAGACGGTTAGTCATCCAGCTGATCTGGTACCACTCATAGGCCCACAATGACCACTCAAATGGATTTTCAAAGAAGGCTCTAGCCAATGGTCAGAAATCCTTAATGGCTGCAGAATTCAGACTGAGAGGAGCTACAGAAAAGGAGCAAACACTCCCTATGAGCTTGTAATTCTACAGGGATTATCAAGGACACACAAATAATCACTAATGGTTTGTCACCGTGGTATTTCTTGATACTTCCTTGTCACATTATGTATTCATGGTAGTATCAGGCCAAAACATGCTTCTTCTTCCTGCATTATTAAAATGACTTTTGTCCTACAGTACAATATCTAACAGTCACTTAACAAACATGTTGAAAATTATCACAGTGGAGCATGCAGAAGGAATCTAACACTGGTCCTGATGTACTCACACATCTTATTAGCTGTCTGAGGAGAACTCTCCTCCCTTCCTTGTAAGTAATCAACACAAATATTTGTAGTATTCACTTACAAATAACTGCTTAAAATAAAAATAATGTACTTGATAATCTTATCTAAATGCTCCAGCCAAACTAGAGTATTTTTAAAGACACAACAGGAATTAAAAATTTTCTTCCTTGCTCTTTGCTGCATGTACAATTTTGCAATATGTTTACAAGGTTATGGGAAAGTGCAAAACTGTAATAGTAGGATGACAATATCCAGAGCTGGATATTCTAAACATCTTAAAATAATCTCCAAGAAAATAACCCTGAGAAAATGGGAGAGGGAAATCCATACTCACCTGAATGTGGTCTATCCAATTCTCCTGAGTCATGGTTTTCTGAAAAGACAAAATTACTTCTTAGAAAAGAGAAAAGAGAACAAGCTGAAATTTAACACACCATCTTACACATTGGTTTCAACTGTGACTGAGGAATGGACTCTGGAGCGCAGGGGGAAACTCTGCTTCTCGTATGTCACCAGCAGGGCATGAAAAGACAGCTTAGATGAAGCAATTCAGACAACTGTTACACCAAAACTCATATGCAGTCACAGTGCACAGGCAGTGGCAGCCCGTTACCCAGCAGTAGCTCAAACTCTCATTATTACCCACAACTGGGTCCTGGGCTCATCTGCAGGAAGCTGATCACCTTCACAACACTCTGCAAAGTGCAGCGTCATTTCTGAACACCTCAAAGCTCACTCTGTGCTCCTGCAGCAACAGAGACTGAGCAAAACTGTCACAGGCCATGGGCTGGCAGAATGCATGGACCTGTCCTCAGATGTTCACCTCAGTAGCTCCCCATCAGAGAGCCATCCCCATGGGCTCCAGCTAAGGGAGTGACCTATGGCAAGGCTGAACTTTCAGAATGTAAGAAGAACAACTTTTCTCAATAGCCAAGTCATGAAAATCCTTTGGAATCATGAGGTCTGGGAAAGGAAATTGAGAAGTTAATGTCCTCATTCCAGTGTCTTTCAGAGCCAATCTTGGGGAGAAATCTGGGATTGGACCTACTCTCCATTCTGCCAAGAACACAGGCTGCAGGAATCTGACCAGCCACTGAGGCCTGAGCCTCACCTCTATTTTTGGTAGAGGTAACAGTAATTGCTAGTGCCACTTTCATGGAAAGGTACTACAGCAAACAGGGAGTAAGAGCCTCAAAGAAAACATCTTTGAGATACACAAGCATGTAATTTAAATAGTAGTGAGATAAAGAAGTCCTTTAACCAGACCTCATACACAGCTGAGAATGGTAAACAGAGAACACCAAAGAGCTCTCAGAAGGGACTGCATCCAGAAACAACTGCCAAATATACCTGAGTGGAAGTAACTGGCCAGCTTGGACACTTTAAATCAAGCAAATACTCCAAAACAAAGGAAATGGAAGGTCAAAGAGAGCAGAACACCAGATCAAGCATCCATTTGACTCTGCTAAACAAGCAGACCTGGATGAATGCTTTCTACTCACTCACTGCAGATGGCCAAGCTCTCAAAAATGATGTCATCCACCATTAAAGCTCTGAAATGCAGAACATTGAAATGCTCAGTCCTCCCCTGCTCTTATGTCAGTGGGTCTGGCAGGCAGCAAAGACAGAGCAGAGCCTTCACTGATGGATCAGGAGGTCTTGGAGGCAGAACGGCCTGTGCCAGGATGGTGTCATCAGATCACCACGACTCAACCTCATCTTTGCCTTCCAAGTACTGGAGAGTGGAAGAGTAAAAAAACCGCACACATCTGCCTTCTTCTATCAGAACATGAAACAAATCCTCTTCTGAACAAAAGAGCAGGCACTTCTGGAGGAGGTGTCTCATTTCCTGAAGACTGGCTCTCTGAAGACTGGATCAATAGCACCACAGGATCATCTGAACAATCTGTTGGGCTCTGTTAAAACTGTAAAAAAGTCTCTTGTATCTACAAGGAAAAAGCTTTCTATGAACTGCAGATGACACCCCACTACATGTTTGGCAAATACAGCTAGATAATTCAAAATTCAAGAGATGGAAACATTTTGCTATGAAATTTAGTCTCCTGTAGTCCTTGTCCTTCTCAGTCCAATTAACACACCTAGATACAACAAGTGCAAATTTTTTTCTCCAGAAGAGGCAGAACAAAAACTTCCTCATAGCTGGTACAATCTGTCTCCAGGCACAGGACAGTGATGAATGCCAGACCATCAAGAGAAGCACCAAAACTGCTCTGATAACAAGAAATGTGCTTCTCAACACAGTGTGCTCAAAGGGCTCAGAACACTCCTGAGGGGGGAGGAGAACCATAGTCAAGTAATTCTGCAGGCAGCCTCCAAGCTGCCGCCTAGAAACCTACTCCTCAGAAAGAATTAATGGCATCTTCTTATTCCTAGAAGCCCTTAGTGCCAGGACAACTACCAATGTATTCAGAAAGAGAATCTGGAGGCTGGAGAAAAGTAAAGTTAGTTTACATTGTGGTTCAGGAGCTGAAAGTAGGCTATTTTGCTCAGCACTAACCAGGTTGTTAGCACAAAAAAGCCTCTATGGCAGGTTTGGGCCACACCTATCAGAGCCAGGCCTCAAGTACCTAAGCAAAGTGCCTACAAAGAACCCAGCAATGAGGAATGCCTAAAATGTAGTGTTCTTAAAAAAACCCAAAATACAACACACAAACCCTCCAAAAGCCAAAACCACCACAAAACTCTTTAGCCAGTATTCTCCTGCTTATTTGAGATGGTTGATAGAAACTGACCATATGGAGACCTTACCCTGGGCTACCTACATGTGTCTCAGAATGCTACTGAAGATGTGGAGGTGAGCAAGCATCCAGCTCTGAGCAATAATGACACTCAGTCATCAGAGTATTAATGGACACACAAACTATTCACTCACAGAAAAAACAGGTCCCATGGCAGATCCAATGCATTTGTACACAAAAATAATCTCAATAAAAACTTGCTTATATACTAAGACACATCAATCATATTAATTATGTTATTTAAAACACAAAATGACCAACAAGCCTCAATCACACTCATGCCACACAGGGGAGAAACGTACCTCAACAAACCTCTTGTAAAAGAGGTAATGCAGAGTTTTCAAGTGCCTCTGATTTACGACATTAGGGCAGAGAGCTAAAAGGAGGAAAAACACATTTAAGTATACAACAGAACTGAACTTCCTTGAAGTTTCACTGTCTAGACATTCTCCTTTCCCTTCCCCATTTTCAAACCTGGTATGTGGAAGGCAGGATGCCATCATGCTTGGAACAATGACGGACAGACACACACATTGTCAGCTTATCTAAACTAGAAACTGTTATTTACACTTCCAGCCATGATTAGCAATGCTAATATGCTATATCTCTGGTTCTACCACCCTTGAATGATAAGATCCACTTGCTGGTTCAATATGCTTCACAGTCAATGACTTCACACCTTTAATTAGGTAGCATCCCCATACGGGCACCACCTCCAGTCTCCAGAAGTTGCACTCTTTCTGATTTAATTGGAACCTGTGCTGTTAATTCATTGAGGCAGTTTTGAACATGTTACTCAGGATGTAAACTTGTGGCTAAAGTTTATCCATTAAAATATGTATCCATGAAAGAGAGTCCATATGCATACAAAGAGGGAGGTGACTATTGTTCTGCTGAGCTAGCAAGCAATAGTTGTTGTTATTATTTTTATTACTGTCATCTTCATTAGAGATGCCTCATTACAACTGTAAAAAACAAGATCTTCACATAGCACCTTGTTTTGAAATCCTGTGCAAAGAGAGATAATCGCAGAAGATAAAATACATTAACTAGGATTAGCATATGTATCTGCCAGTTCTTGCCAGATGCTGGTATGCATGTACAGGGAGAGAAGTAACCAAAGCTCTCTTCAGGGTTTCGGTGGCTAAAACCATCTCAGTGCTGGTCAGAAGGAGCAGGATCAGCAATCAGAATTGGTAACAGAAAACAGTAAAGTGAAAATTCTCTGCAGCCTTCCTTGAACTGAGTGACACTGACCCAAAGGGCCTTGGAGCCCAGTGCTCCCCATGCCCACACAGACTGTCCGAGGAGTGAAACTGGAGAGAAGGGAGATCTCTGAACACCAGACCCTGGAATCACAGGGCTATGAGCTGATGCACTAGTAGATACTGCAGATTCTCAGAGGCTCCTGAAGCATCACTTCATAACTTGATCATTTTCACCTGTCATGGTTTGACTCCGACATCTCTGGAGGCATTTATGGGTATGTGTTAACTCTTAACCTGGCAGTTGCACCACAACACTGCTTCATCTGAACTTCATTTCACATCTGGGATTGACTCAGAAATCAAAATTCCAATCTGCTCTCAGTTGTTAGCAGAGAGTTAATGATGTAGGCAACACTGAGGGAGTAAAAACGAAATCTACTTGTCATGCAGGGTATGAAACCTGCAATACACACTTATTTCACTCGTGTGACATTGGTAAGATGTGTCTACTGAGGACATGGTGCAATATATTTTAGGTGTGGTGCATGGCTACCACTCCCAGGTGATAGGCAATGCCTCCTGAGCTGGGATGGGGACACTGCACTGAGAGCCTGACTTCCATTCACACTGAGAGTCCTTCACCTAGCAGAACAAAAGGTCCCAGACAAAGCATAACTTGTTGGGGACAACGTAAAGGAGACTTTTAAAAATAAAATCAAGATACCTGAAATACTAGAGGCTTTTAGTCTGGTATTGTTAAGGAATGTTGGGGAACCCAATGAGAAGCAAGCTATGCATGAGTCTCTCAGTGTACCAAGAGATTAGTCCCATAAGTGTGAGTTAGTGCGGGGTAGAGCTGGACTCAAGAAAACCTCTTTTTCTTGTAGCCTCAAAGCTGCATTTGTGTCTCTCATAAAATGCTCTGCATAACTACAGATCAGGGTCAGTGGTCCTCAGAAAGGAGGGTGAAACAGTAGAAGCCCCAGACTAGCCCCAAACCCTGAGGCTACTGGCCAGCTTTGCTGCCTGCAGCACTGACTGGAGGAAGTGCAGAGAGCATGGCACAAGGGTTGCAATCTACACCTAAAGGAAAAAAAAATGCTCCAGTGGGGTCTTCAGACGTGTCTAGGTATGATGAATTCAAGCTCAGAACTACAAGGGTGGTGTCAGCTTTTACAATGAAAAGCTTGGAGCTGCTGGCAAGCATGTCTTGGTCTAGGGCAGATCATACTCTATTGCCTGTACTTCAGGAGGTAAAAATGTAGCTGAGAAGGTAAAGGCCCCAGAAAGCAACCTGAGGGCATGGTCAATCCTCTTCTCCTTCAGCACCTGCAGCCTCAGGAGTGGAAGGCTCCTACCTTCTGATGTCTCACTGCTACAGGGACATGTGCTGGTATTTACATGAAAGCCCAAAAACTCTGAAGGAAAAACACCACTGAAGTAGGGGGAAGCAACCCTTGTAAAGCAAACAAAGGAACAACTTTCTGCTCTGTTTTAATGAAGAGAAGGTGAAAACATTTGAAATTTCCTCCATGCAAAGGCAGAGTTGTAACAGTCATTACTGTCCCCCTCACACAGCATCTTTTGTCAGTGCCTGGTGCAGCCGCCCAGGGTCCCTTCGGAGCTCTCCCCGGTGACTGTCCCGCAAGGCGCTTGCTGCTCTCAGACCTGATTAAGCCCGAGGACAGTTGTGACTTACCTGAGCACCACTCAGGCTCTGAGCAGCCCTCGTCTGCCCTCTACTGCCCCGCATGAATGGAGTGACAACGCTTTATCTCACAAATCCACTCAGGGGCTTAGAGAAGGAAGATTCGCACCGAATCCTAATTAAAGGCTCAGCCAAAAGGAAAACCCGGTGGTCAAATAACGAGAAACGTTTATCCTAGTTTATGCTAGAAAAAACTTCTAAAAGACAACGGTAAAAACATGTTCATACCATTCAAAACTTAGGGTGCTCAGTGAGCTCATTACACTGCTACAAGATGACAACTACTAACTTGCATTTAGTTCCCATCTGTTTTCTAGCAACATCACTACTGTCTACTTTATTGTCACATAGGCACTGAGGCCCAGTATTTGAGGACAGTTCCATGTTTTGAGTGGTATCATTTCTACCTCATACCCAATGAATTTTCACTGAAAAATGCCACTGAGTTCTGTGGTGAAAACAGAAAACACACTCAACCATTTCAAACCTAGGTAGGGTCTGATCCCTCACCTCTGAGAACTGTTTTGACTGAAACTTGCATTTGTAAATCTAAGCCAATCTCACAGAGTCTCCAAAGAGCATTAAGTAATTAGCCAACAAAAGCTACAGGCTCATTAAA
The DNA here is from genome assembly GCF_000747805.2 of Chaetura pelagica. NCBI lineage: Eukaryota > Metazoa > Chordata > Aves > Apodiformes > Apodidae > Chaetura > Chaetura pelagica. Next base: position 143,351 of record NW_009952587.1, on the reverse strand, counting down.
CCAAAGCATACTGCCCCACGTGTGAGAAAAGACTATAAAACTCAAGTTTCCTCAATCATGCAGCATTTCTGCCTGACTCCTTCCTCCCCCATAAAGCTAATTACATGGAATTCACACAGTTTATTGGGACATCTTTGGGGCTTGACAGAAAATCTTCCACTTACCATGCACACTACTTTGTGTGCTAGCAGGAGTTCTGGCAAGCAGTTCAGAAAAAGAAGAGGTGGACTAATCTAAGATGGCCTTTTTTTTTTCCTCCTGAGGTTCCAATCTGTTTTATACTGGGTCATCTCCTATTTGGCTCTCAAATTTAAGGCTGGCATTTCAAAGGAGAGCTTCACGTCAATGCCTGATCAACACTTCTGTTTTCCCTTGTGAAATTTACTGTGAGTGGATGAGAGTGATCTGAAGTAGTGAAATATGAAAGTAGATTTGGAACTGCAAGAACTGAGTCACATACAAGTTTGCCTTCTCATAGCAAGAAACTCTGTCCTCCTCCTCCAGCCTTTCTCACCAAAAGCCACTTCCCTCCTGCTGCTGCTGCTCTCAGCCTCCTCCAGTGAGCAGGAGTCACGAGTGAGGAGGACAGACAAAGCAGCAGCAGAGTGAGGCATCAAACAAGCCCACAATCAGGTTAGGTAACAAGTGTGAGTTTTAACCTCACTGCTAGCTTTTGGTGGGGCTGCTCAAAACAAGAGAAATGAGGGGGTTTTTAATCTGCATGTTTTACCTAGCCTGTTTCCTTTTTCTATGCTCTTTCCTCAGAGTCAGATTCACTTCCACTAAAGAATGGAGAAAGAACACCCAGAAATTCAGAGGAAAGGAGGGGAGAAAGGTGGGGGGAAAGGAAAGCCATGTTATTCCAGCTGCCACAATCTCCCAATACAGTTCAAGCAGGACTAGCACTAAGGCAGAAATTCCTCTCTAGCTTTCATCTCCTTCCAAAGCATTTCAAAGGAGACTACGATGGTCACAGTTTAGCAAAGTGTGAAGTCCTGCTCTGAATGACATGTGACATTACATAAAAAATAAACATCTACTTTCATACATGAGACTATGAGAGTCATCCAACACTGTTTTTAGCTGCCCAAAATCTGGCGTCTTATCTAAATCAGCAGCCCACATCACCTCTCACATCCACAGAGGTGGACAGCCCTCTCCAGCAAGTGACAACCTGCACTGTAGACACTGCACTTTGGACAGATAAATCACTCTCTGGAAGAGCAGGTAGGAATGAGATCTGTATCTATCTTAAGGAACCTCCTCACCAGTGAATGTATTGTGAAGGACCCGCAAGATTTGGCCCTTATTATCAGCAGCTACAACACCCAGGTCACCATCCCCAGGCAGAGGCACACTGCCAGCCCAGGGAGCACCTGAGATCAGCAGCTATGTGCTCCTTCCCCAGATTTTATTTTATTTTTTTTTAACATTTCTCAGGATTTTGCATGTTAACAGTTATATATTTTTATTTCTACAGTTAATATCACACTCTCAGTGGATCTTTCACAAGGGAAGGGGAACAACCCAATTCTCTTCACAGATCACAAAAGACAATACAGGCCACTGAAGGACTGGCTATAGAAAGGAGAGAAAATTATTGAAGACTTGGGTAACTATAGACCGGTCAGCCTCACCTCCATCCCTGGAAAGGTGATGGAACAACTTGTTCTTGGCACTATCTCCAGGCACATCAAGGACATGGGGGTCATCAAGAGCAGTCAACATGGTTTTATCAAGGGTAAATCATGTTTGACTAACCTCATAGCCTTCTATGAGGAAATTACTAGGTGGATAGATGATGGTAGAGCGGTAGATGTGGTTTATCTTGATTTCAGTAAAGCATTTGACACTGTCTCCCACAGCATCCTTGTAGATAAGTTGATCAGGTATGGGTTTGGTGATCAGGTAGTGAGGTGGATTAGGAACTGGTTGAAAGGAAGGAGTCAGAGAGTTGTAGTCAATGGGGCAGAATCTGGTTGGAGGTGTGTGACTAGTGGAGTCCCTCAGGGGTCGGTACTGGGACCGGTGTTGTTCAACATCTTCATCAACGACCTGGATGAGGGTATAGAATGTACCCTCAGCAAGCTTGCTGATGACACTAAGCTGGGAGGAGTGGCTGACACACCAATTTGACACCGTCTCCCACAGCATCCTTGTGGATAAGTTGATCAGGTATGGGTTTGGTGACCAGGAAGTGAGGTGGATTAGGAACTGGTTGAAAGGAAGGAGTCAGAGAGTTGTAGTCAATGGGGTAGAATCTGGTTGGAGGTGTGTTACTAGTGGAGTCCCACAAGGGTCGGTGCTGGGACCGGTGTTGTTCAACATCTTCATCAACGACCTGGATGAGGGTATAGAATGTACCCTCAGCAAGTTTGCTGATGACACTAAGCTGGGAGGAGTGGCTGACACACCAGAAGGCTGTGCTGCCATTCAGAGAGACTTAGATAGGTTGGAGAGTTGGGCGGGGAGAAACATGATGAAATTCAACAAGGGGAAGTGCAGAGTTTTACATTTGGGGAAGAACAACACCATGTCCCAGTACAGGTTGGGGGCTGAACTGCTGGAGAGTAGTGTAGGTGAAAGAGACCTGGGGGTCCTGGTAGACAGGAGGATGACCATGAGCCAGCAATGTGCCCTTGTGGCCAAGAAGGCCAATGGCATCCTGGGGTGCATTAGAAAGGGTGTGGTTAGTAGGTCAAGAGAGGTTCTCCTCCCCCTCTATTCTGCATTGGTGAGGCCACATCTGGAGTATTGTGTCCAGTTCTGGGCCCCTCAGTTCAAGAAGGACAGGGAACTGCTCGAGAGAGTCCAGCGCAGAGCTACGAAGATGATTAGGGGAGTGGAACATCTCCCTTATGAGGAAAGGCTGAGGGAGCTGGGTCTCTTTAGCTTGGAGAAAAGGAGACTGAGGGGTGACCTCATCAATGTTTACAAATATGTAAGGGGTGAGTGTCAGGGGGACGGAGTTAGGCTTTTCTCGGTGATGACCAGTGATAGGACAAGGGGTAATGGGTGTAAATTGGAGCATAGGAGGTTCAAGGTGAATATCCGAAAAAATTTTTTTACTGTAAGAGTGACAGAGCACTGGAACAGACTGCCCAGGGAGGTTGTGGAGTCTCCCTCACTGGAGACATTCAAAACCCACCTGGATGAGTTCCTGTGTGATGTACTCTAGGTGACCCTGCTCTGGCAGGGGGGTTGGACTAGATGATCTCTCGAGGTCCCTTCCAGCCCCTAAGAGTCTATGATTCTATGATAAATGACCCCCTGTATATCTCAGCTTTCACACCAATGTGCTAAGTTTAATTACATTTTCTTATCCTCCAATGAGGGTTTGTAAAAATTATCTTATTAACTTTTGAACACCAGTCTGAAGATGTGAAGATTAATATGCAATATAGTGTTGCTGCCAGGTGTAATAACCCCACAATTTGTGGTTAGAAAACACTTCTCAGTCCAAGAAAAGAGAAGTGCATATCTTGGACTGATGATGGAAGCTTTGCAGGGTAAAACATAACGGTGCACCTAAAGGTATCTGACCTGAGGTCCCAAACAGAAGAAAAAAAAGGACCAACAGTCCCTGCTAACAACCAAAGCAAAATAAATATCTTGTTAGAGAAGTAGTGAAGCAGATCTATTCTGTGATGTAAAATGTGTTGCTCCTCTTCAGAAGGCTGCAAGAGCCTTAAAAATTCCCTAACACCAACGTTAGTTTATGCGAAGAATACAAAAGGCTGTGAGGCTCCTGCTTCCCAAGGGTTATCTCTTCCCAGCTGAGCAACCATAACCCAAGAAACCAGATCCCCAGATGAATAATGACTTGCCCCTTCTGTGAGTGGAATGGAATCGTAACTCAAAGCTGACCATCATGTGTTAATGTAGAGCCATTCCGTGGGCAAGATTTATTTCACATCATGGGACAGTCTATTAGTCACAAGCACTTCATTCTCTGACAGCACAAAGTGATAATTCTCAGAACTTACCAGCTTTGTTTTTCAATATCATTAATTAAACCCTGAAACTCCTCATGATAAATTACAGCAGATTTCTAGCTGAACATGGAAGAAGACAAATTGACTTCATTTGTTCTTTATTGTTGAGATAACTCCACAATATGTTGCAATATCACATACCTGGATCTACATTGAATAGGTCTAGGAGCCTGAAGACCAGCTTGCTTAGCATTTTGCGGTTAAATTTATCTGGTTTGTACCTGGACAGGCCTTGATATTTTCTGTAAGCAAATAAACAAAATTGGAAAGAAACATGTGTGAAATTGCCTAAAGTATGCTTCCCAAATAGTAGATATTTAACAATAGAGGCAGAAGGGTTTGCTGTGTGTTGGTAAGAACAGTCCCCTGCCTTACAGCACAAAAAGCCAACAGTACAACCACATACACTTCCCAATCAATAACTGAAGCAAGTTCAGAGGTTTATTTTAAAGAAATAGAAAGTGAGCAATTCCCTCTGGTGTTTTTTTCAGAACTAAGACTGCAACTCTTTCATCTCTACTCTGCGTTAGACTGCAGTGTTGGCCTTATGACTGACAGGAGTTATTCTAGCGAGAGGCAATTTATAAATTAAAGCACACACGACTATTTCATGAGCACATGAAGGTTAACCACTTGCACCTCTTGTTTTTCTGCCACTTCATCACAGTATTATCTTCCTGCAAAACCTGTACAACCGATACTGAAACTCACCCTTGTCTGCAGCAAAGCACGAGACTCTGATTGCTTCAACCTCCTGGAGGAAGCTTTGATATTGTTATATTGCTAAGATCTACTGCACAGGTTTCATTTTGTACTTTCTCCTGGCAGGAACTGAGAATCTCTCAATAGGAACGATACCTCTGTCTTATGGGCTGAGGTGCTTGAGAAGAGACTGGCACAGAGACCAGAATTTCCCCTTTCTCATCTGCAAAGTCAATATATTGCAGTCTGTAATGCTGAGAAGTGATCTCAGACAACCAGAGAACATACTGTCCTCTGACAGCAAGTTGGCCCCAACTGTTTAGAAAGTCAACAAGTGTTTCTACCTTGTGATGTCCCTGATATTAAACCCAGGTTCACACCACGTGTCCAGCATCTGCAAGAGCTTGCTCTGGAGCTCAGGATATTCTCTCACATAATCTTCCACCAAGTTAGTTTTATCTTGAAGCAGTAGTGGTATGCACATCTAGGAGAAGAAATTGCATTTAAAGCATTGAGCCCTGCCTTTGATCTTTCCAACCATGACTGTTCTGTGATCACCATGTCCCGCAGCCTGAGCACTGCAGCACATAAGGCATGAAGAGGTCCATGACATTTCAGATTGAAACCTGGCAGAGGGCTGTCCCATTCCTGGCTCCTCAAGTGAGAACCCCCTGCTTAATCAACCACTGCTGCATAAAAGAGTGATATGACATTTTCAACACAAACATTAGCAAAGCTTCAAAACAGGAAAAGCCCTAAATTCCATCAGTGATAACCACTTGTCAAGAATCATGCAATCACAGAAACATAGAATGATAGGGGTTGGAAGGGACCTCTGAAGGTCATTGAGTCCAACCTCCCTGACCCTCCAGGGCAGGTCACACAGGAACATGTCCAGATGGGTCTGGAAAGTCTCCAGAGAAGGAGACTCCACAACCTCTCTGGGCAGCCTGTCACCTTCACAGTTAAGAAGTTTTTCCTCATGTTGAGGTGGAACTTCCTGTGTTGTCACTTGGTGCCATTTCCCCTTGTCCTCTCACAGGCACCACTGAAAAGAGACTGGCCCATTCTTGCCCCTCACCCTGAAGATATTTATAGACATTCATCAGGTCCCCTCTCAGTCTTTATTTCTCAAGACTAAACAGCCCCAGGTAGACACACAGCTACAGTTTTTTGTAACAGTGGCTACAGCTAGAAAAACAGTTCAGAAAGCTGTAATGGGGTCTAACAAAATAGTCTCTGTCACTCCCCTAGATGTAAAGGTGCACCAGCAATGCAGCAGTTACTTCTTGGGAACAAAGTACAGCCTCAAGTGAAAGGCAGCACAACTTGGAAGGCCTTGATGGATCTCCTGCTTAACAAAAGGTAAATTTGATGACGGAGAAGCCTGCAGAGGAAATGACTCACCTTCTCAACATCTTGATCTGGCTGTAATTTTAGCCTAATACTCAGTATGGCTGCCTAGAAAATAAAAAAGAAAAAAAAAGAAACTTGTGCATTCAGGAGAACAACAACACTGTGGATAAACAGGCATTGTTCCAAAGCAAAGTGTATACATGCTATTATACAAATTTTTTAATGTGCTAATTATTTATGTTAAATTGTCAAGTACAAATCATATAAAGGTTTGGCCACATCCATTCCACTTAGAAATGTGTAAGAACACTCCTGGCACTGCTGCATATTCCAAGCAGCAGCAAACCCTGGGGCGAAAATTAAAGAACAAGTAGTATGGCAGAAAGAGAGAGAAAAATGAAGTGCTTGGACAAAATAATCTAAGATGGATTTTTTTTCAACTAATATAATTGTAAAAAACACATGCCCCAACACACCCTTCTGAGTTAACTCTATCCATCTTGCTGCAGCATTTAAATTTTGTAAAAAAGTTGCGTTCTGAAAGCAAATCAAGATATAAAAGACCCTGAAATCAAAAGGTCTTTGTTTTTGTAATTTCTTCCCCACACTCCTGGAAGTGCCAAGGTTCACCACAATCAGGAAGATAGTATGAACTGCTTTTCCCTTTTCTTGTACCTACAAATCTTTGATAAGCCAAGAGCTGCCACATTCACACAGTAATTCCAAACCAGTAACTTCTGCAGATGAGGAAACCCTGCTGTGGTGAATTGCAGTAACTGAGACTGGGAAAAGAACTGGTTCAGCCACTGTCTCTCCTGCCCCAGCTTGGTGACTGCAGAAATGTATTAAGAGCTAACTGTGCATAGCCTGGGAGGCATGTAAACTCATTAGGATTTGAAGCAGTTTATAGAGTGTAATTTCTGTAGTGTGTGAGAACACTCGGATTTCAAATACAGAATAAGTATATAATGGCTTTCTGTAATACAGTGCATTGTTCTGGTAAACAGAGTAGTACGATCAAGCAGCTTTCTGCTGTATTTATGTTTTAGTACCGACGTAATTGTGCACGAGGCAACAAGGGTGTCTGACAGGAAGTGTCTTTCTCATCACTTTGCAAAGTTAGGCTGAATTTTCCCAAATGGTTGTAAACAGTGTTAAAAAACATGTCATCTCTGCCCCTACTGCAGCTCAGCACCAACAGGACAGAGTTCAGAAATGCCTGTTTATTCAGATGAGGAGAAAACAGTAAGTTAGGGCTTAAGAGTTAAAGCTCTGATCTTCAACAGGCTTCTCTGCCATCTGTGATTGATTTCGCTTTGAGACAAAGATCATGAAAATGATAGATTTGTCAAACACTTGCATTTTAGAACTGTGTTCTTTATTAGAATATGTAAACCAATGTAAAAAATCCTGTAAAACAATAAAAAATGTGCATTCCCCTCCCAAGTAAACATAAACCTCATCATTACACTTCACCTGAATGAAACCTTTATAGAAAAATTTAACCAGAAAAATAAACTAAGTGGGGGTAGGAGCACACCTTGAAGCACATTTTCTGTGATCTCTCCTACATTTAAATGACTCCTCCACTTAAGTCATCACAGGGAGCACATGTGCTGCAGACCCAGACAAGCAACAAAGACAAAACCCACCAGCTCATCCCAGCATTGCTCCCAGCAGCCTCCAGGGATGACACCACCTCCTGAGAAATCCATGCATGGGTTTCATCCACTGCATCAAAGCCTGAGTGCACAAAGGCAGACAACCACCACACACCACCTCAGCGTGATCACTTAGTCTTACTGTCCAGAAAGAACAGAGATTCCCAGTTATCAGTGGAAAAACTTTGTTTACTGTTTGTTTTGATTTGGTTTTGCTTTTGAGGGTTTTGGCGAGGGGGGGGTACATGGATGGGTTGGTTTTGTTTGGCTTTTTAAACACAAAATGAACACTGTGTGACTGAAGGTTCATCCCAGAAAGAGACATCAACAGAAGAGTTTTAAGTGACAAAAGCAGGCTCTAACATTAACACAGTTATTATATGCTACAAACCAGATCCTGACTAGAAAGGCACATTATAATTTCTCAGCCCAGCTAAATCTTCATAGAAGAGAAACATAGAAGAGTTAAGGCTGGGAGGGACTTTAAAGATCATCAGGTTCCAAAACACCTGCTATGAGCAGGGACACCCCACACCAGACCAGGCTGCACAAGCCTCATCCAATCTGCCCTTGAATACCTCCAGGGATGGGGCAGCCACAGCTTCCTTGGGCAACCCATTTCAGTGCCTTACTACCCTCATGGTGCAGAATTTCTTCCTGATGTCTAACACAGATCTCCCCTCTTTGAGTTTCAAACCATTACCCCTTGTCCTAACACTGCCCTCTCTGGTGAAAAGCCCCTCCCCAGTTTTCCTGGAGCCCCTTCAGGCACTGGAAGCTGCTCTAAGGTCTCCCTGGAGCCTTCTCTTTTCCAGGCTGAACACCCCCAACTCCCTCAGCCTGTCTTTGTAGCAGAGCTGCTCCAGCCCTCAGATCATCTTTTTGGCCCTTCTCTGGGCCCTCTCCAACAGGTCTATATCTTTCTTGTGCTGAGGGCCCCAGAGCTGTATGCAGTGACCTCTAGGTGATCCTCCAGGTGATCTTCAATGAAATCTCTCTCTTATTCCAGACTTTATAATGATTCCACCTGTTTAGAGGCCAATATACTGCTCAGCTCCACAAGCATCAAGTACCTTTTCTCTCAAATTATCAGATTCACATCACAACATTCAAGCTGATTAACTGTTCACAACTTGTGTACAAGCTGAAGGTCACTACTTCTGTTTTGGACCTGAAGGATGGTTTTAGGTCTCCAAGGCTTTGGCAGTTGGTTTTATTTTCCTCCCACCTATCTCAGTTTGCTGAATTGGAAAACAAATTTTAAAAGTCTTGCAACTCTCAAAATCTCGTTCTATTCAGTATCTTTTATTAAACAAGTAACCCGTTAGGTTCAACACCCAATGGCTTCCCTAATGGCTTTTTAATGTTCACATGCATGTTCAGATTAACCTAATTGAAGAACTGTTATCTAAATGGCAGAGCTTTATCTCCATCTCTATTATCCGTCCAGGTGACTTAATCAGAAGAACATGCACTGAGTCAGGTCAGGTTTTCCTGTTACTGGCTGCGTGTTCTGCCTCTACCAAAGGGGGCAGAACAATGAATATAATTTAGCTGAAACCTGGTGAGACATGGCCTTCCAACCCCAGCTCACACCACCCCTGCAGCAGGTCAGAGGAACTTTAAGCAAATCAACACAAGCTGGTTTTTAACATCATCTTAACATCACCCAGCTAAAGCTGGTGATGGAGCAGTCAAATTGTGCTGCTGGGATGTCTCACAGCAGGGAACATGGGCAGCTGTGCAGCAGCCTTGGCCAAGGGACCAACCAAACGTGGAAGGAGACACATGACCAGGGTCCTAGGAACAAACAACCAGGCTGGATTGCAGGGTGTAGTTACATGGGCTGGCTGAATAGCGAGGACAACTTAGATAAAATCAGCATGTTTACAATAGGAATAAGAAGAAAAGAGATATGAGTAACTGTAATAAAGATGAAAGTGCTTGGCAGCTGTGTCTGTGGTCTCAACTTAAAGCTATTTTAAGATTTTGTTTTGTTATTATCATGTTTTGAATTGTTTCACTCCACAAACAAGTTTTGTGTAAAACGACCCTATTTTTAACAGTCTATTTATAAACGATAAGATCTCCAGCAAAGCAATACCTCACTGGCAGACTCATTTTGCAGTTAGAAAACAAACACTTTAATTAGACAGACAGCATGCTGCAACTGAAATAGTGAGGATCCCCCTTCCCACCCAAGCAACAGGCACTTCCCCAGACACGGGGCTGCACTCCCCAAGCTCTGCTGGAAGCCCAGCCAGGGTAGCTGGAAGCCAGCAATCAGGTTAATGCAGTTGCATTAGACTCCAGTAGGATCAGCAGGGCAATCCAAATCCTGAGCAGCAGATACCTCCCTCACCTCACCTGCTGATCAAAAACCCTGGCTAAGATGCAGGAACATGGAAAAGCTCAGGTGAAAGCTGATTAGTATCAGCTCACCCTTCCTCAAAGTGGGACAAGTTCTAGTCCTGACATGTGGTATAAGTAGCCTTTCCACACTAATACTTCTCATATGTAGTTACTAGCAGACAATCTAATAACAGCAAAGATTTATAATTATTAGCATTATTGGTACACATAAAAAGGTTTAACCTACCTCACTAAACCCCTCCTGCCCCAGACAGTAAAAGAAATATGTGAAAGGTGGTGCCTCTCTTGCCTTACATTACCCAAGTGTGTACAGGGCAGGTACACAATGAAGCCACTGCTTAGTACAGGAGAAGAGGTGATGACCCACTGCTGGATTCCAATCTCATCAAAGTTCATGAGTCTTCTCCCTGTCCTTGGGGAGGTCTGGGTCATTCTTTCATTTAATTATGATGAATGCAAAAATAATATTTGGGCATTTTGTAATAGTTTTGTTTCCCAAGGATAAACACATAAAAATACAGTAAAGGAGAGCTGGATGAGAATAGGGAAGAATTCAAAGCCAATCAGTACTACATGAAATTATAACTAAATAGCATATAGGTGCATTGATGGTAGGATGGGGAAGTTATCCAAGCCTGACAAAATCAGGCCAAGCCACGAGAACCAGACCACTCCTCTAGCTGTGCGACTGCAAAAACAAGAGTATGGGAAAACAGGGAGTGTTCTGAAGTGAACACACAAGCCCAGAGCACCCTGCACTAACACCTGATCCTCTCCACTTGTTTTGAATGCATTTGGCTCTGTCTCATCTAAAAATGACTATTCTTTCCATATACAGTACGAAGTGCAGGAAGCCACACAAGATCTTATCTGCAAGGGCATGTGCACTTGGGTGGTGTCTACACTGACAATTTCAACAATTTTCCCACGGTGGGGTTAGCATCAGAGGAATGACCTTTTGCTGGTAGCACTGCTTCGAGTGATGATGCAGGACAGACACTAATGGTTTGTGATGACTCCTGCATGACTTGGTGCCAATGCAAGCAAGTTGGGACAGCACAAAGGTAAATATGCCTGTGCCTGACTTAGTGTAATATTTCTGAATCAAAAGTGAAGGAATTTCTGAATACCTATAGGAGAAGGGGATCCAAAGTCAACTCTAAGAAAATCACTGTGATCAAAGCCTGGTTACATAATAGTGGTCAAAATAATTGAGGTAAAGGCACATGTATTATTCACTGGGAACATCTGTTTTGTGTTTTGGAATCACTCATTTCAAACTTGTGGCTAATCAGCTTTGCTGAAACTCTCAGAGTGCATCACTGCACAGTGTATGACATCAGGTTAGATGCTTAATTACTTCCTGCTTAAAAAGCATACAATATACACAGCTGTCTTCAGGAACATCTTCAGAAATGAAAAGAACATGAGATTTCCCAGGTCAACTTTCAAGACAGCATGAACATATTTTATAAGGTGTGAGACCATCATAATGAAGCAGTGACAGGTTACTCATGTCTAAAGAATTTCAAGTAGAGGGAGAGAACTAAAAGGCAAGACTGGAATGTGCATGTGCACAGGTGAAGGGAAGAGGGAACTGAAACAAACACTTCTGTGATTTGTCTTCCTAAGGTCATTCAAAGCAGTTTTAAACCCAGTTTAACTGGTCAATGCATCCTCACAAATGAGTGACCCTCTGAAGCACTGTCTAAGCTTCTTGGGCACACAGGCCACCCACTTTCACCAGATCCTCCAGATCCAGAGTCTGTGTGTGACTAGATCTGCTACACACTTAGTCCTCTGCTCCAAGAGCCTGCCTGCTTGATAGGAGCCCAGAACTGCAGTAGGAGCAGAATGCTGCCACTGGAATCATCATTTCCCAGCAACACCCAAGCCCATTCCCAACCACTTCACCAGACAGAAGCCCATAGCAGAGGTGGCTCCAGAAGAGTTGGTGTTTGGGAGCAGGTGGCAGAGGGGTCTGTGGCCTGCACGTTGGCCACTTCTGCTCTGGAGTGGCATCCCTTTAGCAGGCAATGTGCCATTAAAGCTGTCCTTCCAGCAGGAGATTAGGTTAGCAGGAAAAAGGGCTTGAGACTGACATCATCATCTTTACAGGAGAAATTTCCCCTGTAACACTTCCCTTGCTTTTCTTATTGATCATTATTTTTAATTTAAAAGAAACAGGGCAATTCAAATGTACACACTTTAAAATATGCTAAGAGTTGAACAAGCCTGTGTAATTAACATGGTGAATGGGGTAAAGAAGCAATATCAAAGGCATTTCCACTGTCCTGAGAAAAACTCAAAAAAGTTGGAATGAAGAAATCCAAAATCTGAGTATCCATTAATGTGCTCAATCCATCTTAACCTTGATCTATATGGACAGATTTGCAAAAATACACCATGTGTACTCAAGTACCATGTATGAAGT
>NW_009952587.1:91515-130769 GCF_000747805.2 Chaetura pelagica | reverse complement strand
TGAATGAACTTGCATTTCTAGACCTTAGCATATCTATATTCCTTTAAGTTTAACCCCTTTGTCAACCATCCTCTCTACCTAACAATCAAATTACTTCTGTAGTAGCAGATATTGCTAACAAGAACTTTGAATTCTCTGCCTACTGACCTTTTCCTCTGGATATTCCAACTTGCTTTATGACAAATTTTAACATCTGAATTTTAATAGATAATCTACATTATCTTAGTTGAAAGAGCAGGTATTAATTGAATTAGCATATAGAACTAACTTTCATTATTTGTAGAAATTAACAGATGAAACATTAATAGAAAAAATATACTCCATTTTCAAAAACAGAAAAATCTGCACGGACAACCAAAAAAACTGCTAAAAAAGTAAATACAAATAGCTTAGTCCAATATTTCTGTTTAAGACGAAACTGATGAAGGGGTGAAAAAAATCATGGATACAGAGAGGTTGGAGTGGGAGCTCTCTCAGGCCCGAGAATATTTCTGGTTGTCAGAGGCTAAAAAGATTATTTATTGTTTCCTTCCTAAACCCAGCGCCACTGCCACCTGTTCAGAATTTACTATAAAGCTGTTAAACAAGACGAGAACTTTGATGCTGACTGTGAAAACAAGTTTCACTGTATCTGACCCAAGCAGCACTCACTGATCCAGAAGCAAAGGAATTTGATTTTTTTTCTTTAAGCACAGCTATCTTTTTATGTTTATAAGCTGTTTAAAAAAATGTAAATAAAATAACTCAGTGGACAATAGAGGGCATTCATCCCACAGAAAGACAGCCGCCACCCTTAGACATGAAATATCGCAGCACATTAAGTCATGAGACCCCGCTAATCAAAGCTGACAGGGCCCTGAATGTGATTTCTGCTGAGACTTAGCGATATCATGGGGCACTGAAGCATGCACAGCCTGCCAGACTGCCCCTGTTCATGTGACAATGGCTTTTATTCCCGAAAGGGGCCTGCGAGTGACAAGAGTCCCCTTTGTCTTTAGGCTCCTGCATTCGCAGTGCAAGAGAGGTTCATTCAACCAGCCCCAGACACTCTTTGAAAGGCTGAAGTGTAACATAAGATGACCATGAAACACTAGCTTGCCTTCTGCCTACCCCTCATTCTTCTCAAGCACAGGCTGGCCTATTCAGGGCCTCTCTCAGACTCGCTCGCACTGCATTACCCCCAGTCTGCTGAATCCCCGCATTGTCCGGCCCCACCATCAGCCATCGCCCTTCCCACCGCTGGGCTGCACCATAGCCAGGGCAGCCACGGCCCATGGCTTCAGGGGGCTGCTAAGAAGAGAACAAAGCCACCAGATTTCACCTGAAACCACCTGAGTGGGGATGTTAATCCCTTTTGTCTCTCCAGGCTGCGTGGGCCAGGAGCCCCAGGCCTGCTCTGGGGCGCCCCACACGGCCCCACCATGCCGGGCCCTCTGGCAGCTGCCAACCCCAGTCACAAAGAATGGGTAAGAAACACCAAACAGGCCAGAAGCCTCAAAAACCCACTCGTATGGCCCCGCTTTTCCCTTTAGCTCTCACTGCACCGGCCTCTTTCACTGCCTCTCAGGAGCTCTGGTGACATCCGCTGCCCCGCAGGTGCCTCCTCAGCGCGGCTGCCGTTCCGCGCTGCTGGAGCGGGATGAAGTTCCCTCCAGCCCTGACATCCCCCTAACCCACCACTGCCTGTGCACATCGGAGTATTTCCTGCTGCCCACAGGACACCTGTGCCCTGCGGCCCTCCCAGCAGCTCACTGAAAGCCCCGTCTGCTGCCATCTGCAAACTGCTGCAGCTTTTTGACCAGCTCTTTACTAAAACCAGGGCCAGAAACAACCACCCACCATGGCAGTCCCCAGGGATTGCTTGGATCTCAGTTTCTGCTGAGATCTTTCTCTAAAACCTCTGTGAGAGCCATGAAGCAGAGCTGGGGACCTCCATGGTTCACAAACCACATCAGGAAATGCACAGGCAAAGGGAATAACGTGTTCTAGAATAAATGCCTGGTGTCCTATTGTAAATAGAGAAGGAAAATCAATAATGACAGCAGGATTTATCAGGATTTCTGTCCTCTCAGGTGAGAGACAGAAGAGCCAAAAATCATGCATGCCAATTTGCTTTACTGCCCTATCTAAAAGCTGGGGAAGAACAGTTCGAAGAGACCTGCCACAGCCCACTGCAACTGCTCAAAGCTCTAGTTCCAGGTTTTTTGGGGTTAGTTGCTGTGAACTTAGGTATGATCAGTCCCCAAGGGCAGTAAAAGATTTCCTGTTATTCTTGAAGATAATTCTATTCATCTTTCTGGCAACAAAACAAAACTAGAAGAAAGTTATGGCTGAGGGTAAGCAACAGTTGAGGTTTCCTGTTCTTCACACTGGGAATGACTAGTAAATGAGCCCTTCTGTGGAAGAAAGAAGAGAAAAACAATTCCACAAGAAATTTTTGTAGAGCTTTCCAAAAGCAGATCTGCATTTCTAGTGGAGCCATGAACTTAAAAATCACACTTGAATATAGTAAAATACTATACTTCTGTTATGATTTTCAAACACTCATGTTAAAAAACTTATTGAGCAGGAGTAAATTTCAAGCAGCTACCTGTGAACTTTTAATCAAATATGAAATACTCTTGTTTCAGTATTCAAAGTAATGAACAATAATGGAATGCCACAATCTCACTTGGGAATTTGACTTTACTGAATAATAGGATTTTTTAAATGCTATTTGATTTATTATTTTTTGTTGCTAAACAGGATCAAGCTCTTCTATACCATCAAAGTGAACCATTTTCCTTTAAGAAAAACCAACCTATGGTTTTTTTGCACTAACAAAAAAAAAAAAGAATAATTTTTAAAAGCATTACAGTATTGTAGTTTGCTCATGAGAACTGACAACGCTACCAGGATATCAAGGTGATGCCAGAGGTGCTGCAAGTACCCTAAAACACAGAGTAAAATGCATCAGATTCTGGGTTTGGTGAATTCCTGTCAGTGTCAGCCATGCAAACTCAAATACGTTAGTAACACATTTTGAATATGAGCCTCAAGGTAAAGAGGCTTCGAAACTGAAACTGAGAACCCTTTGGTTAGGGTAATCATGCAGGAACAGAGATTTCCAACCCCTCCTCACTGCAGGCAGATCGGAGATAGCACGGCAGGTCTATGACCAACCACTAAAATCCCTCCCTTTCTTCCCAAGAACAAGGAAAACAAAACAAAGAAAAAGCACAACCATCCCCTTAAATTCTCCAAATTAAACCCTATTAACCTGTTACTTTCAAAGGTCAAAAAAGGGATAGAGGCAGGATTCACTGGCATTCTGTACTCAGCCATTAGAAAAAATGAGGTTGAACGCAGCCTACTGAGAAGACCATGAGAAGACCATGCTAAGCTGGACCATTCACAGTGTGCAGCTGCTGTGATGAAATGGAATTCACATTGAAATGCATCCAAAAAAAGGACACAGACATTTAACAGAGAACTGGAGAGCTGTGTAGGTAAATTTATTTGAAAGACGTGACCCACCTCTTTGTAGCTGCCCTTGTGATAAAGATGAGTGACATGTTCAAGCAAACAGTTCCGGTCTGCTGTATGGAGCTGGTAAATGCTAATCAGAGGGTCAAGAAGATTAGTTGGGCACTGGGCTAATATTCTGATTACACGGGCCTGCAGATTGCTCAGCTTGATGCCAGACTGAAAGAAAAATAATTTAAAAAAATAAAAAATTAAACACAGATTTAGTATAGATGGCTACAATTCTATGGCAGATGAAAATCCAGCTAGTTTAAACAGTGGAATAAACCAATTCCTTGGGAAGGGATTCTCCAATTTCCCCATGGAGTCTGCAAGCAGAAATCAGAACAATATGATACACTTATTTTTCAGAGCATCCAATTTAAAAACATGAAATGTTTGCGGGACAATTCTGGAGAAGGCATATGGCCTTGTGCAAGACAAAAATGAAACTGGAAAAATGCCTTCTTTTCCTAACACAGTTAGTTAGAAATTCTCCCCTCTAGCTGCCAGCAGACAATCTTTGAATCCAGCAACTCCCGTCAAGGGAGATCTTACCTATTGGGCATAAGAATTAAATTTTTATTCCCAGGCTTGCTCCCAGGTGCAAGAAGGGCAGGAAAAGCAAAAGCATCATCAAAAGATGCCCAGATATAAGTATTAATCCTTGTGTTCCTACATGATCGTTCTCTTATGACATAGGAATTTCAGTGCCAGTAGCATTTCACTGCACTTTGTAGATACTGTAATGACAGAGCTCAACATCTCAGAAGTGCCATTTGGAAAAATGGGAAATGGAACAACACAAATATAAAATTATATTGCAGTTCAGAGCCAAAACCATATATAAAAAAGATAAAATCTCAGTCAGTCAGAATATATGAAGGCATAAGGAATGGTAAACATCAGGACATATAATCAGATGGCCCAGTGTTACAAAGCTAATCATTCAGCTGCTGAAAAGTCATACTGTTATCATTTTCTGTATTCTGGATGATAAAAGCTCCCCACCATATGGCAGGAGCTAAGCAATCACACACTAACTGGCTTCTATTTGCAGAACTGGAGGAATATGCAGAGTGGATGACTGCAGTTGGTTTTATCCTGACAGTAGGGATGTGAGCTCCAGTGGGAAAATCTCCAGCCCAGCAAAGGCTGCAAGATCAACGCTCGATCAAAGTGGTTTGATCTGGAAAGATGGAAATCCCAGCTTGGAAGGGGAAACAGCTCTCACATCATAGCTTCTAATATTATTTCATTTTCAGGCCAGCACACAACAGATAGCAACATACAAATTTCACATCTCGTCACACCGTGTTTGTATGAGAACACAGAGGAGATGCTGGACAATGGAATAAAGTGAAACTGGGGACACTTGAGGGACATGAAAATCAACTGCCCTCTCCTTTCTCCTGGCTCTCTTACTCTCTTTTTTCCTAACCTGTTGAGCAGCAGGATTCTCTTTTATCCAAAGCTGCAACTCGGTGGTGATGCAATACCCGAGGGAATGCCCTTTCCCCTTCCAATCGTTGCTGCCTTCCAGTATGTCCAGGAGTCCTGCCAATGGGTCCTCCAGTCCTGCAAAGCCCCGCCTGATTTCTTCCTGGAGCTGAGATACAAAAACACATTGTCATGTACAAAAAGATTAGTGAATCCTCCCCTCCCCCAGCTGAACACAAAGCTTTATTTTTTTTAATTTAATCTATTCAGAGAGGTAACTGTTGCTATTCAGCCACCATCCGCGCCTTCAGTGACTTTTCATGTCATTACAGATTCCTTCATGGCTCGCTGCACCTCAAACCCAATGGGAAAAGCAGCAATTGTCCACACTAATTATCCCATAAAGACAGAGAAGTTGTTCTGTGGGGCAGACAAAGGGGCTTGGGATTTGGGGGAGGGGGAGAAAAGAAGTGAGCTGAAGAAAGGGGTGTTATTAGGAAAACAGCAATATTGAAGGTAGAAAAGCAGGCTCAAAAACATACTCTTCTCACAGACCTACAAGCAATAAAGCAAATAAACCCCTCTTCCTCATCCTGTACCACAAACTTCCATATTTGACCTCACACCCATTTCAGCCTCAATGGCATAACGCTCCTCACCTAACCAGAATGTTTGGGAGCACCAACCTAGTTTGAGTTTTACACAAAAGATTAAAAAGAAAGAAACAGCAGAGCTCAAACTCTGTCAGATTGCCATACTGCACATCTATGTTCCTTTCCTCCAAACCTACCTGAGCAGGGTATTTTCTGTTGACAGGCTAATGCCACTGCACATCAGGCACTGCACACCTCTGCATGGGTAAAGGCCCTTCGGAAGGGCTCAGAACATGGGAAAACTCCACACCATAAATCTTAAGAATCCCAGGGTGATGTGTTTAGAAATGTGAAGGAACTGGACACTCGCTTTGTGAATGTTAATAGACTACTTACTACCCATCTGGTAGAAGTGATAAATTAGCAGTACTGAGCAATATCTTTATAATGTTTACATTGGAAGTAGTTTCCAAGGAGCTTGGAGGGTTGGCAGGGTGAAGAAGTGGCATCCTTCAGTACCCACAGAGGACCTTTCACTGCATGGTACATGTACTGGCATGGAGCAAGGCAAAAGCAGAGACAGAAAACAAGAAATCACTAAGAGCAGCTGCTCTCTTTCTTTTCTGGCTGAAAAGCAAAATCCAAAAGATCCACTTTCCTGCTTGCAGCCAGCACTTGCAATTTACTGTATATGATGGCCCCAGTTGCAGCTTCCAATGGAAACAACATAAAAGTTTGAAGAATGACATGGGAAAAAAAAAATCTACAGAAAATTTGCCAATGAATTTATTCTTCTTTATTCATCGACAATATTTACTGGAAGACAGTTCTTTTCCATAGTGTTTTTCGTGTCTGGAAAAACCACAAAACCTATCGTTTATGACAGAAATTGTTTCTTTCTCACTAGATTATCAAAGGCAGTATGAAAAAAAAGCTGATGACTAACGAAGATATGACTCTAGATAACAGATTTCTCCCTCTAAGTCTTTCTCCCTGTGGCAAGAATTTGCAATGTTAAACACAGGGCTCCAGCTTCAGCAGAAGGAAAGGCGAGCTCTTATCCAACCACAAATATCCAACACAACAGCCAAAGGAAAACAAAGCAACTCGCCAACTAAATTGCAGTGTTTATAAAAGGCCTCCTTTCTTCTCCCACCCCAAAGCCCCACTTCAGCACATTTAGACTGAACAAGAGCTTTCAGCACACTGCTCAGCCCCAGCCTGGGCTGGAGACAGAGCCTAGCTTTGGCAGGATGGGCTCAGCAGACAGCAAGATTCTGCAAGAGCCCAAGGCTGCTTTCATAGAGTATCTCCAAACACAACTGCCAGCAGCACTAACTGTTGTTATCTAGACTGTCTTGACTTTGAACCAGCTAGATCTTGACAAGCAGAGGAAAGGCTTCCTTCAAAACTTACTAGCATTCTGAAGGCTTCTATGGCATGTATGGATTGAGCGGAGAAAAAGCAAAGAAGAAAAAAAAAAAAAAGGCACGAGAGACCTAAATCAGAGAGGAAGGAGTGTTGTGCTGCCTGGCTCCTCTCTGCCAGAGAAGGATTCTTCTCAAACGTGTAATTGTCATTTCCATTTCAATTGATTCCCATGGCAGGGAATGTTCCTTGGGGGATTTCTACAGCCTGACAGATCATGGGAATAGGAAAATTGTGCTGATGCTCCGACTACATACTCCTCCATTCAGTTTTGGTCCTTTATTTCCAGTCACACAGCTCAGGGCAGTCTGCTGATGCTTCCCAAGCTGTCTTGCCTATGACATGACCACTTCTTATAACCATGTTCCAGAAGCAAGGTCCTGCTGTGGACAGGTACTTTCCTTATGCTCAGGTCAGTCACCAATTTGAGACTGACAGCTAAGTCACACTAGTCAACAGACTGTAGTGACTGACAGTCATGGCCAGCAACAAGCAAAGGAGTTCCCTGCCATTTTCCCTGCCATTTCAGTGGCCATGGACCACACTGAGTCGTATTTAAGTCAACTTCCCTTGTTTATTTGAACAGGAAGGTTGGATGCTGGTGGGCTTAGGACAACAGCAGAACACCTTGAGTTGCACTCAGAGTGCAGGGCAGCATCTACCTCTGAAAAAAGTGTCTGCACTGGATGTCTGAAGGGTGGTGATGCCCTGAGGATTAGCCCATCTCAGTGACAGTGTGATGAGCGTGTGCCAGAAACCACTGGGCACATTCAGGCTGTGGTTCCCACCTTGGAGGCAGCTGCTGCTGTGCCAGTGCCTGGTCCCATCACAGTCCTCCTCACCTCTCTGAAAAGGCTTTCCTTCTGGTTCAGAAACACATCCTCCAGGTTCAGAATCACACTTCTGCCTGTGGGGGCAGAGGAGTGGGCCTGGGGGGGACAGACCTGGCCCATGGGGAGATGCAGCTCTGCAAAACCACACGTCTCTCTGGGATGACCATTCCAGAAACAAACTCAATAAGAGGAGCTGCAAGTGTGACTCATGGAGATCCTCAAGCTTCTCCACCCGCAGCAGAAAAGCTGTGGTGCTCTCTGCCCAAGGACACGTCGCTGGGAAGCTTTGTCGATTTCAGAGTACTTTTCTTCACATTCCACACACATCCCAGGGTACACAGCACAGAGATTTTGATGATTGCTCTTTCCTACTGTTGTTTTGTGGGATTAACTGCCCTCAAGACCTAACAAATAATATTTTTTTTCCTCCAACTCTAACAAAACTGGATAGAAAGCTCAAGGCCTCAGAGTTGCTGAGCTCAAGTCTATGTTGGTGACTGACAATTTGGAAAGGCACCTCTCATGCTGTCCTACCAGTTGTTTAATAATTCCAGCTGGGAGCCGCAGACTGTCAGTAATGGAAAGTCTCAGTGTGGCAAACAAGGACAATGACTAAACACTCCAGACACCTTGGATGGAGCACGTACACCAAGACAGGCAGCCATGCTAGCCATGTCACACAGAACATATTCCATGTGGCTACTTGGTAAGCTGCAGGTTTTGGGGTCCTTTGGAAAAAAAAACCATCTCAGCTTTGAACCTGTCTGAACAACTCAGAGCTAAACATGGCAAGCTCAGCACTAAGCTAATGCATCTAGTGTTTTTATTAGTTTTCAAGCTCCAAAATTTAGATGAAGTATATTTTACTCCCTATGAGAAATCTCCACATACAGCTCATAGGGTGCAGTGTAAAAGTAGAGCACACATTTTAGACAGGCAATTGCATTCACTACTCTAAATGGCAAAACCAAACAAAATCAGAAAAAATTGTCAAAATGCTTTGAATTTAAAAACTTTCATATCATTCCATTTGGCAAAGGACTTTTCTGCTGACTTCAACCCTCTTTTTTTTTTCAGCCACTAAAAATATTCTTCTCCCTTCCCCAAAGATCTTCCATTTAATGCATTTAAAAAGTGTTTAAAAGAAAACAAAAGCAACTTCGATTTCTTTTTTCTCCTCTGTAACTCAGCTCTGGAAACTTCAGCTCTTTTATATGAGCCCCTGAGCTGCTTCACATCACACAGAGCTACCTTTTCTTTTCAATTCTTGCTGCAAATGCACAGGCTCTTCCCCTGTGTGCTGGAATTGAAAGCAGTCACGAAGAATTGCAGGTCTGACCTAAGCGTTCTGCGTCTGGACATGCTCTGCATGCAGTGATTAACTGCAGCATGGAGGGGAGGCTCAGCCTTACCTTCTTCATCTCTTTCATTGTCCAGAGAAGCTGAAGGGTTTTCAGCAACTGGAGTGGGTCCTGGCCTAGAGGAGGGGGAAGAGAGAAGAAGAGGGGAGGGGGAGAGAAAAACAAAACAAAACAGATTTATTGGCTCTGTACAGGCAGCCTAGACACACTGGTGCATTGTTTCACCCAAGAGAAATCAGCTCGTCCATGCCACTGTGTTTGAAACCACCAACTTTCCAACTGTCAGTCAGGATTAAAGTGCTAAAATCCCTCACTCTGAAATCCTAACAAAATAACAGGCATCATCCATGCATGGCTTTAACTAAACACCCACAACGGGCTCAAATACTGAAAAGTTGCCTTGGTGCATTTACAACTAAATCATCTGTATCAAATGCATACCCACCCATCACCCACCTCTCCCCCTTTTAATATTAAAACAAATCACTCACAGAATCATAGAATGGTTTGAGTTGGAAGGGACCTTAAAACTCACTGAGTTCCAACCCCCTGCATGGGCAGGGACACCTCCCACTAGACCAGGTTGCTAAAACTCCTAGAAGAGCAGGCATCTTGCACAGGTTGTAAAGGATTACCAACACACTAATTTTTTATGAAACTGTTTTGAAGTGTTAACCTCATCCCAACCTGTGAACAGAAGATGCAAGAGGGTGAATTTATGGGCAGATCAGCCTCTTTTTGTGTGACAGGAGAAGGGCAGCCTTTGTGTGCTGGAAAGATAAGCTTGCCCATTGCAGGCAGCCATGGGGGCTGAGGGCAGGCTGGGCTCTGCTCAGGTTCAGGAAAGATGAAATACTGCTGTGATTAGTGGCAAAGCTATAAAAAGAGTGCTAATTATTTCAAAATAAGGTTATTTGGAATAATTCTCTTTTACTTTTCACCTAATTATTTGAAAACTTGCATTCAGCTGTTCCTTTGTATCTATTATCATTCATCATACCAGTGTTATTCATCACACCAGTGTTATTCATCACACCATTATTCATCACACCAGTATTTCTAAATCAAATGTTTAGGAATATTTCATTTTATAAACAGTAACTTTTTTGATATCTGGTTCTATTTAATTCACAATTGTTTGCTTACAAAACCATGACTCAGAATATTCTGAATGAAAATCTACTGCATTAAGTTTAAATGTGAACAATGAATTAAAAAGGCTGAATAAGTTCTCCAAAACCACTCCCATATATTTAGGGCACCTCCTCTTATGTTTTCATAAAGCTGAAAGAAAAAATGTTAAACTGACAAGGAAACATCCTCTCAATCACTTTCTGTGTTCTATAGTTCCTAGAGAGCTCATTTCCAACTGCTAGCTTTTGTGCTTAGTATCCCATCTCACTTCATATTTCAGGTCACAAAAAGCTACTTCAACTGTGAAAAGCTCAACCTCGTCCAACTCAGCTCTGAGTGTTGCATTTGTAAAATATTTTAAGTAGCAAACTGATCAGTGGCCGAGCCAAGAGAGCGACAGTATCCCCACTCTCCACTAACCTCTGGGAAACACCAGCCAAATGAAAATGCCACATTTACAATTCATAAGATAATATTTTCTCTCATCTCTTATTGTTCTGAAATCTTGACCTCTCCAAACACTGGCTGTTCTCAGCTACTGCTTTTCCTTTGAAATAAAGAAAGTCTCTCTTTACAACAAATCAGAAGAAAATCCAGATCCCTTCTCCCCACAAAATTAGCAACTAACAGTCAAATTCAGCCCATGTGTGTTGCACACATACGTACACACTCTCCTCTTGGCCTGACTCCCAAATAAATTTATACACACACAAGAAAAAAAAATTAGAAAGCATCCCAGTGTGTAACCAAATACACTGTAAATCTGAACTGTACTTAATGTAGTGAATAAGCTGGAATGATAGAGGAAATGAGAGCAGCCAGGACAGCCGTGTTTCACTCCAGATACAGCGAATAATTTAACTTGTTAAAAAGCTTTCTAAACCTCAATCAACAGAACAAGCCCCTTCTTACGTGACTTTTTCCTACCTTACCTCCCTGCAGCTGAAATCTGATCTGTTTTTCAAAGCACAGGCACATGAAATCCTCTCTCCAGACAATTTTAAACTACTCAGCATGTTGCCAGCAGGGCCTGTGCAGGCCCAGGGAAGTAGGAAACAGCCTTTCCCCTCCCCAAGCCCTGGAAGTGAATGCACCTATGATGTGGTTATTGTAGAATCCAAGACCGGTTTGGGTTGGAAGGGACCTTAAAGATCATCCAGTCCCAACCCCCTACAAGGGCAGGGACACCTCCCACCAGCCCAGGTTGCTCCAAGCCCCATCCAACCTGCCCTTCACCACTGCCAGGGATAGGGCAGCCAAAACGTTTCTGCTGGGCCAGTGTCTCACCACCCTCACAGGGAAGAATTTCCTCCTCATGTCTCATGTAAATCTCCCACCTTCCAGTTTTTATCCAAAACCCTTCATCACAATACTCCAAGGCCTTGTCCCAAGTCCCTCCCCAGCTTTCCTGGAGCCCCTTCAGGCACTGGAAGCTGCTCTAAGGTCTACCTGGAGCCTTCTCTTCTCCAGGCTGAACACCCCAACTCTCCCAGCCTGGCTCCAGAGCAGAGCAGCTGCTCCAGCCCTCAAATCATCTCTGTGGCCTCCTCTGGACCATCTCCAGGAGTTCGATGTCCTTCCTTTTTTGGGAGCTCCAGAACTGGACATGTTTCTCCAGGTGGGGTCTCACAAGAGCAGAATAGACAGGGAGGATCTCACTTCATATTTCAGGTCACAAAAAGCTACTTCAACTGTGAAAAGCTCAACCTCGTCCAACTCAGCTCTGAGTGTTGCATTTGTAAAATATTTTAAGTAGCAAACTGATCAGTGGCCGAGCCAAGAGAGCGACAGTATCCCCACTCTCCACTAACCTCTGGGAAACACCAGCCAAATGAAAATGCCACATTTACAATTCATAAGATAATATTTTCTCTCATCTCTTATTGTTCTGAAATCTTGACCTCTCCAAACACTGGCTGTTCTCAGCTACTGCTTTTCCTTTGAAATAAAGAAAGTCTCTCTTTACAACAAATCAGAAGAAAATCCAGATCCCTTCTCCCCACAAAATTAGCAACTAACAGTCAAATTCAGCCCATGTGTGTTGCACACATACGTACACACTCTCCTCTTGGCCTGACTCCCAAATAAATTTATACACACACAAGAAAAAAAAATTAGAAAGCATCCCAGTGTGTAACCAAATACACTGTAAATCTGAACTGTACTTAATGTAGTGAATAAGCTGGAATGATAGAGGAAATGAGAGCAGCCAGGACAGCCGTGTTTCACTCCAGATACAGCGAATAATTTAACTTGTTAAAAAGCTTTCTAAACCTCAATCAACAGAACAAGCCCCTTCTTACGTGACTTTTTCCTACCTTACCTCCCTGCAGCTGAAATCTGATCTGTTTTTCAAAGCACAGGCACATGAAATCCTCTCTCCAGACAATTTTAAACTACTCAGCATGTTGCCAGCAGGGCCTGTGCAGGCCCAGGGAAGTAGGAAACAGCCTTTCCCCTCCCCAAGCCCTGGAAGTGAATGCACCTATGATGTGGTTATTGTAGAATCCAAGACCGGTTTGGGTTGGAAGGGACCTTAAAGATCATCCAGTCCCAACCCCCTACAAGGGCAGGGACACCTCCCACCAGCCCAGGTTGCTCCAAGCCCCATCCAACCTGCCCTTCAACACTGCCAGGGATAGGGCAGCCAAAACGTTTCTGCTGGGCCAGTGTCTCACCACCCTCACAGGGAAGAATTTCCTCCTCATGTCTCATGTAAATCTCCCACCTTCCAGTTTTTATCCAAAACCCTTCATCACAATACTCCAAGGCCTTGTCCCAAGTCCCTCCCCAGCTTTCCTGGAGCCCCTTCAGGCACTGGAAGCTGCTCTAAGGTCTACCTGGAGCCTTCTCTTCTCCAGGCTGAACACCCCAACTCTCCCAGCCTGGCTCCAGAGCAGAGCAGCTGCTCCAGCCCTCAAATCATCTCTGTGGCCTCCTCTGGACCATCTCCAGGAGTTCGATGTCCTTCCTTTTTTGGGAGCTCCAGAACTGGACATGTCTCTCCATGTGGGGTCTCACAAGAGCAGAATAGACAGGGAGGATCCCCTCCCTTGACCTGCTGGCCATGCTGTTGGTGATGCAGCCCAGCACAGTTGGCTTTCTGGGCTGCAATAACTCCAGGAACATCTTGAGCTGCTGCCAAGCCCCACTGCTGGGCAGCAAGGCCAGCATCAAACCACTGGGGCAGGAGAAGCTCAACCATGGGCAGGGCAACCACCCACCTTCTGGCATGGTCTGACCCAAAGGTTTTGCTCTCTGTGTCAGCACAGGGCTGCTTCCTGCCCTTCCTGGGGAAGCCTTAGAAGACTCTAAGGATGAGATGTTGTCAGAGGCTAAGCATTACAAAATAACCATCAAACAGTCCCTCCTAGAGCCAAACATAAACAAGACAACAGAGCAACAGGATGCTTTTGCCCAGTCTCACCGGAGTGGACAGATGCTGCAGTTCACATTGGATCTTGAGCTATTGTATCTCACTACCATCCAGACAGAAGACAAAAACGTGAAGGTCCATATGATTTTGGGTCCTAAAAGTAATGAACAATTCATCTGTTCTCTCTCCTGCATTAAGTCTTTGGGGGACTGGGTTCTTCACAGTTCTCCTGGCACCCCTAAAGAGTGAAAAATCATAGAAACAGAATGGTTTGGGTTGGAACAGTTGGGTTGGATTGAAAAACAAGTGTCTCTGGTATGGACAATGAAGCAATAACAGCATTGTTATGCTGCCATGGAATACCAGATAGGTTTCTGCTCATCCACATCAGAGAAGGAACCAGAGAAGCAGCAGGAAACTAATGCCAGGATATCCAAGGAAAAAGCACAAGACCTTACAAGGACTTTCATAAACTTTCCAGAACAGGTCTGGACAGCAGATGATTGCTCAACACAAAAAAGAGAGAGGAAGAAATACAAGGGAAGGAAGAACAAAGAAAAGTGAAAACCAAATGGTCATAACTGCACCACAGGTGCTTCTGGGCTGAACTCGGATGACAAGAACAGGAAAATTCTGAAGTGACTCTGGTGCTGTAGTAGGAGCAAGAAACAGAACTACCAAGATAACACGTACTAGAACAGTGACAGAACAGAGCCTGCAAAAACTAGGGCAGGCCATGGAGGCCAGAAAAACACCATAATATGGCACACCAGGAACACCCAGAATGTCCACTTCTAAAGGAAAGTTAAATTCTGCAGGCTCCTAGATACTGAAGAGACATCCAGTTATCAGCAAGGGTCATTCAGTGAGCAAAGCAAACAAGCCAAGAATGAGGCCACGTAAAACAGCTTAAAAAAACAATGTACAAGCAGGAGAGCATCAGCTGCCCCTGCTCCCCACTGCGAGCAGCTCAGGACGAATAGGTCTACCAGGCTGGAGAGGCCAAGGCATGACCCAGGCAGCTGATCCTTAGGTCAAGCTCGAAGGGAAAGTGCTCAGTCTGACCCTGATCCTTCGCAGCTCAAAAGAGTGTTGCAGATCATAAAATATCTGTTAAAGCTTCACCAAAACAAGGTTATAGCACATGGGTGGAGATCTCAAAAAGACGCTTATACACCAACTCTGTCAAGACACAAACGACCTTGATTTCTTCATCTGATAGTTTCTCCAAATAGTAGGTTCCTGTTTTAAAAATGTTGACATTCATATATTTCCTTTAAACATTTTTCATTCCAAAAATAAATTTCTCTGCCCCGAATCTGGTACCAAAATTGGAGGAGATGGTAAATCAAATCTTTTCCAGTTCTCAATCTCTGCGGTTATATTTCAAAACCACAAGGCTTATATTTTTGAGTTAGAAAAGTGCCTTTGAGGAAAGCCATAAACTACTTTCTGTTCATTCTCTCTGTTTCCTTTGTGTGCACATCACTCAAGACCTGCTGTGATCACAACAAAAGCAGTGCCTGCGGGCGGGTGAGGTAAAGCAGCGGGTTGGCTCTTGTGTCCTAGCAAAATTCTGCTGCATTATTCACCAGTTTGGCTAAAACGACCTGGCACCAGAAACCCACTTTTGGACTGGAGCTCCTTGTGTGTCTTGCATGAGGAACATGAGACATCCAGCCCCAGAGGAGGAATTTACTAAAAAAAATAATAATAAAGCAACCACAAAATAGGAGGCTAATGGGGCTGAAATGCAGGATCACAGCTACCAAGCAGTCAATTACAGCTGAAATTCATGGACAGAAAAGGTCAAGAACAAAACGCTAATGGTTAAGTGTTCTTTAGGCAGGCAGCTTACACCTCTGCCTTGCAAATTACCGGCATTTTAAGAAATGTTTAATGGAAGACATAATTAACCCAATCCATCCAGTGAACAGGGAAATTTTACTATTATCTGTTGTTCTGTGTGCCTTCTGCTCCAACAAAACCCTGAAATCCATCCTCTGTGAAAACCCATGTTAATCTAAAGGCTTTGAGATGTTCTTCTGAAAGGAAAACAGAAGTTCTAGATAGTTCTATGTCACCATAACCACAGTTAGCCCATTTGCACCTAGAAAGTAAAGTATATAACTGTGTAGGCAGTGCATAAACTGGAGGGCAGGAGCAGAGCTATTCAGCCAACTCCTGTTTCAGCAGCACGAGGGGCACACCCAGTGTTGATTGATCCAAATTCCATCTGCAAACCAACAGTGTGCCAGGTGGATTAAGAATTAATCAAAGTCTCTTATAAAAACCTACTTTGTCTCAGGTTTTTTTCAGGAAAGTGTCTGTATTTCACACCAAGTGTGTGGTATATTTGTAGAAGAGAAGGCTGGCAGGAAACAGCAAATAATATCACTTGGATGATGCAAAAAAATGAATGTAAACATCTTCTGGTAACAAATTTGGAATGACTAAGAACAGGCTGATTTAAATAAAAAGATACAAAATTCATACATCGAAGCTCACAGATTTTCACACCTTCTAGGTTGTCTTGCTCTGCATACTTTTTATTAGCACACACAAACCATCCAGGTTTAAATATTTTTGAGCTTCAGAAAACTATTCCATATGGAATTTCTCCTGACGATTTGAAATTACATTTAAAAGAGTCAAAAACAACAGGAGAATACACAGTATTTTATGTAATACATCTAAAATTCTGTCTTGTAATAAAAACGTAGGTAATGTAGATACAAAAAAGAACCAAAAAGTAAAATGCTGTATGATTTTAAAGGAAGCAGAAAGACTTCAGGAAAAGCATGTATAGATGAATATGTGGGTATTAGCCAGCAGGGTGTGGCAGTGCCACTCTCATTTTGCTTTGCAGGAGGCTTTTTCAATCATTTGTTCTTGCATTTATGTGGAGAGAGATTCCTGATGTGCTGCATAACTACAAGCAGGGTAAAGATGTACTACATACTAGAATCATAACATGGTTTGGGTTGGAAGGACCTTAAAGATCATCCAGTCCCAACCCCCTGAATGGGCAGGGACACCTCCCACCAGCCCAGGCTGCTCCAAGCCCCATCCAACCTGCCCTTCAACACTGCCAGGGATGGGCACTCCCTGCCCTTGTCCAAAGTCCCTCCCCAGCTTTCCTGGAGCCCCTTCAGGCACTGGAAGCTGCTCTAAGGTCTCCCTGGAGCCTTCTCTTCTCCAGGCTGAACACCCCAACTCTCCCAGCCTGGCTCCAGAGCAGAGCTGCTCCAGCCCTCCCATCATCTCTGTGGCCTCCTCTGGACTCTCTCCAGGAGCTCCATGTTCTTCTTATGCTGGGGGCTCAAGAACTGGACACGTTTCTCCAGGTGGGGTGGGAGAATCCCCTCCCTTGACCTGCTAGCCATGCTGTTGGTGATGTAGCCCAGGACATGGTTGCCTTTCTGGGCTGGGATAGTCAGCAATCAAAACAGATATGAAACATATTAATCACTTTTTAAAAACCCATTAGAATTATGCTCTCACAACAGTGTTTGGTCTTGTCACAACAACCCTCATGCTGAGGAGTCCTCTTCAAACCTAGGAACAAATGGGGAAATATATCTGAAAACAGTTAGAAATTCAGAGGACAGGAATGCAGTCACTGCCCCAGAGCATCCCTACAAAGCACGCTCCCCAGAGCTGGGAACCTGCGGTAACTTTTTGCTTATTACTGTTTCTTTTGGAGTAACTGTCATGTTTCCATTGTAGGTGTCCCCAGTTACAATGTCACCTTGCAGCAAGGCTAATGCCATGCTCTTCCATGGTTTCAGAGGTGGAAGAGCAAGGTAATTAGTGCATCAGAAGCTGCAAAAGAAAGAGGCAGGACACATTGTTTTAGCCAGTCAGAACGTGATAAATGCCATATCCTGCAAAATGTGTTTGCTGGTACTGCTGCTCCATCCCCCTGCACCAACCCACCCTGCATTTGTGATTGAGAACACGTGTTCTAAATTACATTTAATGGCATCGCTGTAATTTGCCTGTGTTTTTCCAAACTGTGCCAAGGATCATATTTCCTACTTCACCCACAATGAAATGCAACCTCTGCTTCTTTTGTGTCTGTCCTCATATAAGAGTAGAGCTGGGACAGCCACCATCCTCTGCAAACCCAAGGTCAGTTTTTCCCTTCTTCTCATTCAATTCACTTACTGAATGTAAAAGTCACAAAGGGTTTTGCTTAACAGACATGCCCCTGGATGAAATAAGCTACAACTGGGAGGGAAGAGGTAAACAAAAAGATAGTTTTCCTCATAAAGAATAAAAAAGCCAAACAACTTAGCAAGTGGCCAAGAAGGTAGAGCTCTAAGCTACCAAGAAAAAATGGGAAGAAGAGCAGAAGCAAAGCAAGGGCTTCAGCACCCTTTGGTATTCCCCGTGTTTGGCCTGTGCTCCCCCCACACCTCCATGCGCCAAACACTTACTGCAGAGAGGTCTGGGCCCCCCACACCATGGCTGTGGGGCTGACTTGTGAACGCCCACGGGTACTGCTGGAACACCTGGACCTGATGGCCATGGAACTTCTCCCCAAATTAGCACCAACAAACTTGCTTTCAGGGGCAGAGAAGGGAGCATGGACCTGCAGGCACTGCACCCCACACATTAGTTATCTAACACATGTCCATATCATCCTCTGGTCAGATCTGGAAGTTCACAGAATCACAGAATCATCCTGGTTAGAAAAGACCTTGAAGATCATCAAGTCCATTCGTAACCTAAATCCACCAACCATAATCTAAATCTACCCATTCAGTGTTTAAATTATGTCCCTAAGCACCACATCTATATATGGAAGCTCCATCCCTATATGGAAGTATTCAAGACCAGGTTGGATGGAGCTCTGAGCAGCCTGATCCAGTGGGAGGTGTCCCTGCCCATGCATGGGAGTTGGAACTCAATGATCTTTAAGGTCCCTTCCAACTCTAACCATTCTATGATCCTATGATTCTACATTTCTTTTAAACACTGCCAGGGATGGTGACTCAACCACCTTCCCAGGCAGCCTGAACCAAGGGGTCTACAGCTCTTGGTTGCCCTGCCCTTCCAGTTCAGTTGCATACAGAGGTCTTAAAGGAGACTTTTTTTTCAGGAGTGTCACTCAGATTCCAGTCACACCATAACCCAGATGAACTTCCAACACATCCTTCTCCACCCATGCACATTGATTTTAAATGTAAGCTGGCACCATCCTGGGGATGGGTTGGATTTTCACTCCTCAGAGCATCCACTCTTATGTCAGATGCACCTGCACCAAGGGGTCAAAGGCCCTTTAATGCTTTCTCATGGCACCATCTGTGCCTTAGTTAAAACAGATATTTCCAGGAATGGCAACATTCCTCTTCAGAGAACACTATGACTAAGGTGTAACCACTTGGTGATTCATCCCAGTCTCCACCAACTGCCGTGATGAGACTCCCACTAAGAATAAAGCCCCCCAGAGCTATTCCCTCACGGGGAAATGTCTCCAGCAGCAGCGCCTGCAGACAGGCAGAGGAATGCTGCCTGATCAATTTAAATGTTAATTACATCGCACCACTGAATCCTCCAGTGCAAAATTTACAAGAAGATCAGATGTCACTAAACTATTTCATTTCAGAAGCAATAAATTGCTCTGCTTTAGCACAACTTCTAGGGCTCCAAAACTCACTCACCATCCCTGCTACTGCTTCCTTTCCTGCGTCTCCCACGAAAGACAAACAGACTTTTCAAATGTAGGACTGTGTGGGTTTAGCTGAATTCAAACACCAAGGAAATGAAGCAACAAGGCAGAGAGGGTCCTTCTTTATAGGGTATGTCTGGCTCTCTCCAGCCTTTGGCTGGGTTTCCAGTTATAGCTGCAGCTTTCTAATCGACAGGGCTTTGAACTGCACCACCCGGAACGCTTCAGATCTCAGAAGGGCAGTAACCACACACAGCTACCACAGCCTTACAAACTCCATACACCACACACCTCCCCTGTAATTTTAACATTAAAGATTTTGCCTTTTGGGAGGTCTGTGAGTCTAGGTTCAGCAAAGGAAAAGCATTCATGGCTTGTTCCTCCAGTTCTTCATTCATGCATTGGGATTCACCCTCTGCACTAACACAGCCAGTAGAAGTATCTGCATTAGACAGGAGAGGGAAAAAAGAAGGAAAAAACCCAAAAAACTCTATAGGTTCTTCACTTGTAATCACCTGATTATGAACATTAACTCATTTGCAGCAGCCAGAATCTGTGACCGTTTCTGATGCATTTTCTTGCAGCCTGTGATGCCCTGACCTGCCATTCACCTACTCCCACCTGCCAGAGCAGAGGAGACCTGCAGGTCGTGGGTGGGCTTCCCCTGCACTCTGCCTGCAGCAGATGAAGTTCCCCTTGACTGAAATAAGGGTGTTCACACCCCCTGACACACTGCCACAACATGGTCCTGCCAATAATTTCAACGGCAGAGCCAGTGCACGTTTAGGTTCACAGGCCAGACAGAAAAGGCAGGTCAGCCCCAACCAGCCCCTCCCACCTCAGTTCTCTCCCTGTAACAAAAGTTTCACCTCAATTCTAATGAGACAGTTGTTTCATTCAGCAGAAAACATTTTGCTTCACTTTGGAGGGGTTCAGCATCTGGAAGCTGATCTTCTTGTGACTCTTTGCCATCTTTCACAGAGACTTTATTTAATAAAAACATCTAATTCAATTATGTACCTTGCATGCAGGACAGCAAGACACAGGCCAGCAATTCCTGAATTGCAGTCTCTCGTTTTGATCTACAGGATGAATGGGACAGCATGCAATATCACACCCCGGGATTAGCTCTGCTAATTATTATTATTCTCTAATATCCTTGCAAAAGGTTATCATAAAGCATCTGGCTAAACACTCACTCCCGATTTCACGTTTCTCAGTTGATCCTTCTAGAGAAAAGCTGGAATTCCTCAGATGCCAATAGCAGAGCCCACCCCTTCCTGGGATCACTATGTTAAGCCATACCTTGGTCTGTGCTGCCCACTACATCTTTACTGAAAAGTCAAAACACAGAGACCAAGCAGGAATACAGCTGGAAAGGGAGGAGCACAGGCAGAACACTGAGAAAGATGAACTGCCAAGCCGGAGAGGAGGAAGGGAAATGAAGGCTAGTGGGTAGAGTAAAAGTGTATTGAAAGCAATAGAAGTTTTTCTAGAAAAAGAATCTGGTCTTTCTCAATGGCAGTAAAAGTAATTATTTTACTAAGAGCAAAAGAGATCCCTTCCATTCTGAGAAACATGAGTTATGAAAACATAATAGGAAACCTCACCATTTTGCTAATACATGCTCTATTTCTCAGTGAGTCAGAAGTTCACATTCTTCTAATGCAACCTCCCAACTGAAAACAATCCCCACACTTCAAGCAAAAGAATAATAAAGCACACATATGCTTCTTATAAAACAATCCTTACAAATAACCATGGGTTTTGTTTTCATAGTGGCTAAAATTCATCATTTCCCCCCTGAAAACACGGATCAAACAAAATGCTTTCTCATTAAAAGACTGGCTTCTCCGAGCAAAACATTTTCCTCTGTATTTTCTTAGTATTTTTTGTCAATGAAGAGAAAGGAGAGTTGCTGACCAGCCCCTGCAGGCTCAGCACATCTCTACCCCAGCACCTCAAACAAGGAACTTCCTCTCCCCCTGCCCACCTTAGCCCCACAGACACTCGCGCTCCTCTCCCACTCAGTGCACACAGACACCTGAACAGCAACAAGTTCTGGGCACTGCACCCACTGTGGGAGCAGACGGTGCCCTTCAGATCTGGTGCCAACTAAATAAATAAAAATGAAACCTTAGCAAGGAGCTCTCAAGCTCTGGGAACATCCTCGCCCAGTGCCTGTGATGACCCACTCTTGTGGAGCAGAAATATCCCTTCCCCTTGCCCAGTAGCAAAGGAGAGCATCTCACAAACACGTGGGTCACCACCTCCAACACACACAAGTAATCTTTGGAGACTTTCAACACACCCTGGCTTGGCAAGGAGAAGTGAACCTAGTTTTTCATAAGCAGCCATTCTAAAAATAACACTAAGATGTTGCTTTCTAGGCAGGTAATGAAATCCAAATTAATAAAAGCCTAAAAATATAACAGCCATTAACCTTTTGGAAGTAATTTGCAACACTTTTAATGGTTTCCTCATCTGTTAGATGGGCTATAACCTCAGTATTGTGGGTGAATAAGCATCAAGATGACAACACAGTTCCTGGCACTTGGTTGCATGGTGATGGGACTTGGGGCACAAAGATCTCAGAGCTGCAGAGGGAAGGGTAAGGAGCCAATCTCCAAATCCTGGAGCACTGACAACACCCACAGCCCTGGACTGAGCCATTGTTCACCTCCCAGTGCTGGGCAGTGGGGATGCCCTACCGGACCTCCACAAACCCAGGAACAGAAGGGATCTGCCACAGCCAGGTAGAAGTCCATGCTCCTACAGTAAATTAATGGCACTTTCATGGCACCTCTGCTCTGGAGACAGGCTGAGAGAATTGGGGTGTTCAGCCTGGAGAAGAGAAGGCTCCAGGGAGACCTTAGAGCAGCTTCCAGTGCCTGAAGGGGCTCCAGGAAAGCTGGGGAGGGATTTTGGACAAGGGCAAAAAAGTGATGGGATGGGGGGTAATGGTTTTAAACTGGAAGAGGGGAGATTTAGATTAGACATTAGGAGGAAATTCTTCCCCATGAGGGCAGTAAGGCACTGGAACAGGTTGCCCAGGGAGGTTGTGGCTGGCCTGTCCCCGGGAGTGTTGAAGGGCAGGTTGGATGGGGGTTGTGCAGCCTGGTCTGGTAGGAGGTGTCCCTGCCCATGCAGGGGGGTTGGAACTGGATGATCTTCCCGTCCAACCTTCACCATTCTATGATCCATGGAAATTGAAATTCAGGAGTTTAAAAACATTTAAAACAACAGTCTGGAAAAGTAGCAATCTCTTCTTTCATGCTCATTAATCCTGCAGAAGTGAAGAAAACTAATATTGCCCAGGATTATGTCCTTATTTTCTGG
Organism: Chaetura pelagica; assembly: GCF_000747805.2. Classification (NCBI taxonomy): domain Eukaryota; kingdom Metazoa; phylum Chordata; class Aves; order Apodiformes; family Apodidae; genus Chaetura; species Chaetura pelagica. Next base: position 108,084 of record NW_009952587.1, on the reverse strand, counting down.
CTACTTAGTACCAAGACTGTCAGGAACAGCAGCAGGAGCAGGTCTAGCGGACTCAGCTGCAGTTTGGGAAAGAACCATCAGATGTAGAGTATTACCATAAAACTAAAAAGATTTATTTTTTTTCCCCTCCAGACATCTCTGGAAATCCCCAAGTTTTAAACCTAAGAATTTTAACTGTCTCTCCTGAGTATTTTTCCATGAAAAAAAGCCCAACTGTTAATAACAAGAAGCCATAGGACATGTTTTGAAGCCATCCAACTCTCTTTTTAGAACAGTAACAGTAGTTTAATGCTTCTTTAAACACCATTCTCACATTTTCTTCTGCCAGTTCCTCACTTCCCTGTACTTAAAAGGTATCAGCAGATGCTGAATGAGAATCAGAACCTCTTCCTTGTGGAGGCTGATAGGTAGGGTCACATTGCTGACATCCACCAATATGGACCAGGCAACAGGTCCTTTATAGCATCAAAAGGGCTGCAGCTCCATCCCTTGTCAGCACCTGGAAGGCACCAAGGGCATCCTGCTTCTCCGAGGCCCCAAGGATTTCTATTTCTGTTATCTACACAGTTCCATAACTGGCACAGCTGATGCAGACATTTAATATCAGTCATATCATTTGTCTTCATCTCTTCTGTGTAACCCAATCACCAAAAGAGATTTGTAGATGAGACCAGAGGAACACAGCCTGAGCCTGAAGAATACTTCAGCTTTTCTGCCAGCATTTCAGAAGCATATTGAAATAACCATGTCAGGAAGGTAGAAATTCACTTTTATGTTGTCTTTTTATCAGCTGAGATCATTCAGATCACTGGAGATAGGTAATCAGGTTCAATGAAACTTTGTTCTGTAAGTATCCCAATAAGAATTAAATTGGTTTTAAAGTGAGAAGTTAAAAGAGGAAGTTTTACATGTTGAGAGCTGATGTTACTGATGAATTCAGGTGGTGTTTAAGCACATATTAAAATGCACAGCTAAAAACATCTGGTCCTCATTCTGTATCTCACATTCAGACCTTCAGCTGAAGAAGTCAATGCATTTTATCCCTTCTCAAGTGACACCAACTTATTTCAGCCAAAGCTTTAAACCTAAGTATCTCCTTGAAGGAACAGCTCTGTGGGTGAAATCCTCACCCAAAGAAGCTGATGCAAAAATTTCCATACACATCAACTAAGAAAGCATTTCCCTGGGCTTGCACTCATATCCTAATTTTTTAATTTACCCTTCATTTCTATCTAAATCAAGGAGAGTTTCAACTAAGCTAGGGTTGGTATGAGCTTTCTATAAAATTGTACCAGGAAATGCTTTAACAAAACATGCAAAAGTCATTTCAAATCTTGTGTCACACAGGAGTGAAGATGGAAATATTTTCCTGTCCAGCTGTGAGGGATTGCTTATTTAGCAAAGCCCATAAAGGTGCAACTGAGCTTCCTCATGGGACCATAATGCTGCAGCTCTCCTGGGATGGGGAAACTGCTGGGAAACACCAACATGTTCTGCTCAAGAGAGGAAAACCATGGCAGAGCTAAATGCAGGGAAAGGAGGTGTGCTCATCCCAAACACAGATCTCCTTCTGATGTTCTTTCCATGCAGTTTGGGACTTTGCTCTTTATAAAAACAGGTTTTGGAGATCTTTGTACACTGACCTGTTTTCTACTGGTAGAAAATGACAGGGAAAAAACGAGACTGCAGCACTTCCAAGTTTTCTGGCACTTTCTGGAGTCAGGTGATCGTAACAGCTTTCACTGTTTCCTTAGCACACAGATTGAGTGGCAAGAGCTGTCAGCTGAGGAATAACTCCAATTAATGGTGGGTACTAGAGACAAGATCAGTGTCTTGCACTTAAAACTCCAACTAACTTTTCCAGCAAGAAAAAAGCCCACAGCTTTTATTGTCCAGTGCTTGACAAAGGCAGAGTTGAAGGAGGGAGACACAACATTGGAACAAGGCTAAGAGTGCAATTGCTACTTTGCTTATATCAAAGATGCTTATAATGAATGGTAAAATTGCAATCCAAAGAAATTCCTCCTCCTTCCCTTAGCTAATTCCATCTCAGAGTGCTCTGCAAAAACTCTCTCAAGTACTGATTCTCAGCATTGCCAGGGAAAGCAAGAATCTCCAAATGTGTTCTTGATAGTTCTTCTTGCTACTTTTGAAAATCCCATCCTGAGGTGCCAGAAACAGTTCCAATGACTCCAAAGTGTGCCCCAAGTGCTGAATCTGCTCCCTCTAGGCACAAAACTCTCCAGGTCATCTTCAAGTGATTGCAAAGCAGCCAAATGCTTTTCCCTCAGCCTGCTGGCTCCCACTGCTCTTCTCCAGGACACATTACAGACTTAACACACAGGCTCAGGGAAGAACTTGCCCAGTACTTAACACTTACTACGCAGTTTGCCTTGGATATTTTCAGTGTTACTAGAACTAGATACAAGGCTGAATAAAAGATATGACTGCTACTTAAGATAAAAGTAATGATGGTTTTTCACTTGCAGAATTTATAGGTGTACCCTCTTAGATTTAATAAAAATAAGACTCTTTGAGAGGTTCTTGCTCATGACTTGCAAAGCTACAGCTCTTGGGAGGTTAAGTAGAAAATGAAGGGTACCTGTCAGCTCACTACCAGCATGTTTCAAGAGATTTGTTGGTTTCTATGGCAATGGGGAGGGTAATGTGGCTGCCTGGTTACAATTCTGACTGACGCACATCTCAAACAATCGTTCTTTTCCTGTTCGTATGACATAAGAAAAACAGGATGCTGAGAGGTGTTTATCTGAACCAGCGAGATAAGCAACTCACTGACATTTCTAAAAGTATGACATTGAACTAACAAGATGTTATAGATTTTTTTGTGGAAAAACCCCCAAAACAAACCAACCAAACAACAACCCAACTGCTGAACTGCTGAATGTGATTAAATTATGCATGGAAAGATCCTTTCCCTCAGAACCGCAGGAAGCGGTTGAGGAGCTGTTCTATGAGCCATGAATACCAATGGGAAGTCTTTTTAGTGGGAGATACTGAGTTACACAGCTGAATCAAAACAGCTCAGTGTGCAATATCCTGCTGCCTCCCAATGCCGTGCTCAGTTCAGGGACCACTGGTGGGGTGGGCTACAGAGAACCTGGGTTCCCACTGCCAGACAGGGACACCGGGCTGGATTATCACAGAATTGTTATGGTTGGTCCACCCAGGAGGAAAAAAAAACAAAACAGAAACCACCAAACAACAACACAGCACCACCCACCATGCCCACTACATGCCATGAAGTGCCACATCTGCACTTTTTTTTAACACCTCCACGATGGCAACTCCACCACCTCCCTGGGCAGCCTGTCCCAGTACCTGATTACTCTGTTGGTAAAGAAATTTCTTCCCAATATCTAGTCTAAACCTCCCCTAGTGTAACTTCAGACCCTTTCTGGAAAGTTGAATAGGGACTTCTAAAAAGGGTTGGTAGTGAGAGGACAAAGGGTGACGGATTAAAATTGGAAGAGGGGAAATTTAGGTTAGATATTAGGAGGAATCTCCTCACTATGAGGGTGGTGAGACATTGGCCCAGGTTGCCCAGAGAAGCTGTGGAAGCCCCACCCCTGTTAAAGGGCAGGTTGGATGAGGCTCTGAGCAACCTGGTCTGGTGGGACGTGTCCCTGTCCATTCCGGGGGGTCAGATCTAGATGATCTTTAAGGTCCTTTCCAACCCAAACTATTCAATGATTCTATGATTCCCTCTGGTCCAATTGTGACTCACTTGGGGAGAAGAGGCCAACACCCTCATCACTACAAATTCCTTGCAGGTAGCTGTAGAGAGCTCCTCTGTTATCCAAATTAAACAATCCCAGTTCTCTCAGCCTCTCCATGGTCTGTTGGGACAAGCACTGTTTCTCAGGCCTTTCACTCAATCTGAGTAACCATCACAGGCACTTTGGAGCGTTTTAAAATGTCCTTCAGGGCCTGAGAGGGAGCCTTACAGCTCCTCACTGTAATGTCATCAGTGGGAAACCTGGAACCAAAAGCACACAGCCGAGTGTGGGGCTGCAATCACTGCTCTCCACTAATTATCACAAGCTGCTCCAGTCCAGCAAAATGCTGTAGTTTAAAGCTGAAATCCAGCTCACGTCCAAAAAAGCATCATCATCACCCCAGGGATTGTTCTGGAGCAGGGGAAAGGTACCAGTCCTCACACCCATGCTCTTCTCACCCATGTACATGGGCAATAGACAAAGCTGGAAATGTCCAGCTCGGGCAAGCTAATGATAATGTAACCAGGAAGAGGCTGAACATCCTGCAGGGGACACAAGTATCCACTGGTATTTGCTTTGATATATCACTCCACACAAGAGAACTTGTGTGGACAAGAGAACTCCCTACAAGCAGGGAAAACGGTTAAGGGACACTTACAGACAGCTATATTAGAGAAACCTGAAAAAAATACAGCTTGGAAAGTTAATTGCCAGCAGCTGCCTTGCTGTGGTAGCAGAAAGAAAAGGGCCCTCAGCAAGGAAGCTGGAATGGATAAGTGAGGGGCTGGATGTGGGACATTCATCCGTGTTTTTGGAGACATTTGGAGTATATAAACCACTTAGAGCAGCATGGTTTACATGGAATCAAACCAAATAAGGAGGAGAAGGTTAGCATGCTTCACACTGACTTCCTGAGGGGTCACTCCCGTGTAGGAACTATTGATGACTAGACCTACAGTCTCCTCAGTCTTCAGCCTCACAGGATAATTAACACAGCTCAGCATTTTGGCCTGTCCAAGAAATTAGCTGTTAACTGTGAAAAAAAAAAATTGAAAAATCTTTCATATACTTGTCCATAGCATTGACTATTTAAAATGCACATATAATTTAAAGTATAATATTCAGTAAGGCCTTTTGTATGTCGTCATACCCCATGGAAGAACCAGACCACATGCCACAGTGCTCCAACCATCCCAAAGTATAGCCATGTCATTGTACACTGCTAGACACAGGGCCCAACACGAAGGACCTGATATTAACAATACTTTGGTTTATAGCACAATAGCCACCACAGACCAACTTAAGCACATGGTTAGAATAATAATGATGTAATATTATGAGAATGTAAAAAGTCTTCAGACAGAAAATATGCACAATCAGATACTGAAATGAAGGAGAATAAATCTGGGGACTCATTAACAGTAAAAACAAGTGAGCAGCAGGGAGCAGGAGAAGGGCTGAGACAGCTCTCCCAGGAGAGCACCCTGCAGCTGCTAGGGATTAAAAGATCAAAGTGCCTGTGCACTGTCACAACAGCTCCATCCCACAAAGAGATCAGGCAGTGTGAGATGTAACTGGATGCAATATTTACCTGCAACAATTCTTTGAGCATCTACCACCCAGGAACTACAACAGACTTTATGAGCCACAATACCTTGCTGGTGGTTCAGTGGAAGCTGGCTTTGGACCTCTGGGAGCACCAGCTTCCTTAGTTTGCTTCCTGGGAGAACACTGGCTTCCTTAGTATTGCAAAAACATCACCAAGTTTGACACAAAGCAACTAAACACGTTTGTGAGCTGCAGTTACCTAAAAGCCTTTCCAAATGGTTGCCCTCTTCTAGCACCACTTTATTTATTTCAAAGACATTTAAAATAAAGATCTCTGAAATCTTCCTATGTGACTTGCACACAGCCAAGCATGGGTTCATCCCCCAAACACAATCCTTTTAAGGTCTTACTGTGACCACTTCAACACTTTCTTGCAAGTCAGTGATGCCACCAAGACACACCCTGAAGCAGCGCTGCTGAATGAACCACCACCATAATGAGCTGCCAACACTGGGTGTTACTTCAAAGACAAGACCTCCATGTTTGTATTTTTTTCCTTTTCTACATTGAGCAGGTGTTGGTTTCCTTAAAAAGCTGCACCTCAGGCTATACTTACTTATAAGGCAGGAGATGTGGCACTTGTTCCACACACAGGCATTGGGAAGTGAAGCAGTTTACCCAAAGTCTCCCAGGAGAAGTGAGAACAGGAGCTCAATTCTGACCTCCCTCCACTTTCACAGCACTGCAGATCCACCTGTTTTAGCAATTACTTCTAACTTACTGTAGCCTGTTACCAGCAGCTCTGGACACCCAGGGCACAGCCCCCACTGAAGGCATGGACCCTCCTGGGTGTCAGGGACTGCAGGAACTCCCAGTATCCCCACGAGCCATGACTGGAGCAGCCACATGTCTGTGCAATCTCCTCTCACCCACAGGGACTCCAGCTGCACCAGTCCCATCTTCTCAGGGCTACCAAAAAAACCAAACCGCAGTCAGGATTTAATTTACAAATCAGTTCTCTAATTCTCTGATTTTCAAAGTCCTTTAGGAAACAATGAATAAGCTTTGTTACCCATGTTACCCATTTCAGAAGACACAGTATAGAACAGATCGGTGTAAGAAAAGGGATTCCTACTTACAGAATCATCAGAGTTGGAAGGGAACTCTAGAGATCATCTAGTCTAGCTCCCCCACTAAAGCAGGATTGCTTGAAGCACATTCCACAGGGCTTCATCCTGGCAGGTCTTGAATATCTCCAGAGAAGGAGACCACACACCCTCCCTGAGCAGCCTGTCCCAGGGCTCTGTCACCCTCCCAGTACAGAATATTTTCCTCATGTTCAGATGGAACTTCTGTGTTCCAGCTTGTGCCTGTTGCCCCTTGTCCTTTAATTGGCCACTACTGAACAGAATCTGGCTCCATCTTCCTTGCACCCACCCTTTAGATATTTACGGACATCAATAAGGTCTCCTCTCAAGTCTTCTCCTCTCAAGCCTAAACAGTCCCAGCTCTCTCCACCTGTAAAAATTTAAAAAATAAATGGCCCACACTAGGCCACTCATAACTATTTCCTTGTATGTAAATAAATGTACTTTTATGTAAATTTTGTTTTCCCATTTGGTGCCCATATTTAAGTCAGTATCAAAGGAACAAACTAGAAACCAAATCATTGTCTCTAGCTTGGCTGGCTTATAGATCAACTCCTGTTCCAGGAAGTGAGACACCGTGAAAGCTCCCGACAGCCAAAGGCCCCTCTGCCATGGTGACTCCCTGTTTGCCCTGGAAGTAGCCACGTTGAGGCCATCTCATCCGGCCTGCATGGGAATGTGGGGCAGATTGAAAAAGGGAAAGACAGAGACAGACAGAGAGACACTGCGACAGACTGAGAGACAAAGACTGGCGGTGGGATGAAAGAGCATGGAATGAAGGCAGGACACAGCCAAGCCAAACAGAGTTTTCCTTGAGTGATTACATCTGCTGGAGAGTCCCCAGCTTGCACTCTCCTTGCTGAGAAATTCTGTTAATTGTCTCTAGGACATTCTAAAAATCCCAAGAAAAGCTCCTCTGTAATCATGAAAGCTCTGAAGTGCGTGAACTTTTGTTATGCTGAATGACTGATAGTTTGCTACATACTTTTTGAAGTAAAAGCTGAAAATTGCTTTACTGAAGATTTTTCTGAGGTACAGCCCTGCAGAGAGAAAACCAGTAATAAATCTTCATATCTTTCTCCCCAAGAAAAAAAACAACAAACAATTTAGAAAAATTCTTCTGTCTCCCTGTGTCTGTGTAGCTGACTAGAAAGAGCACTCAAAGCAAAGGAAGAGATACCTCCTCACATTAGGCAAAATTAAGTAAGGTTAAATGAATGATCTGTAGATCTAAAGGCTCCAGTTCTGTAAGACAGCATCACTGCCTGGAGTCAGCAGGACAGGGGCTCTCCCCCAGCCACCAAAGCCCCTCACCACATGATGGTGGGGAGCGGGCAGCTGGGCAAGAGCAAATACCCAGCACCCGAGCCAAGGCAGGGCTGGATGTCAGGCTGCCACGGGCACTCTCTGCTACGTATGAAAATCAATACCTGCCAGACAGACAGACAGACAGATCAATACTGGGCAGTTTCTGAGTGGGCTTTTCAGAGCCGTGATGCTGCCAAGACCAGATACACTCTGGGGCTATTGGAACATGCTGCCCACTGGCTGCACAGCAGGACATGGCTCTCCTGTCTGTGGCAAACCTCCTGGCAAACCTCCCGCCACTTCCAGCCTGTGTTCCCAGCACTCATTTGTTCTCTGCTGCTCACCATGATAACCAGAAATATCAGAGCTGACACTCCAAGTGCCTCATTTCTCTCTGCCACAACCCAAACATCTGCCTGCAGATATCAGGCAACCAGATATTTGTATTTCCCAAATTGGAGGCTCTGTCATTGGAACAGGCTCCAAAGGCAAGGCTCAGTGTCAAAAGAACAAAAAAACCCAAACCACAGGGTGAGCTGGGTGGCCCTCAGCTCACCCCCATCACACACTCCACCATGTCACTAGTGTGTGGTACCCAGGAAGGTGGAAGCCTGACTGGGGGGGCACCTAACACATCTGCACCCATAAAAGAGCCCCCCAAAGGTGTCCTTTGGCATGCATGTCTTTCAAGTACTTTGAATTAATACCTGGCTGTATTTTTATTTTTATTATGTATTTTTTATTTTTAGCACCACTTTGCTGGTGCTAAAGCAAAGTATCTCATCCTCATGACATCTCTACTGTGTATCACAAGCAAGTGCAATTACACCAGCCAACCTGAGCCCTCACCTCAAAATGCAGAAAGCCCCTTCCTGCCCCAGGATGTGCAGAGTCCTCAACAGAGCCTCCATGGGCCAGTTCCACCCAGGCTGCTGGCAATGAACTAACTCAGCCAAAATACAGGTCAGTTCTTGCTGGACCAGTAAATGGAACCAACTGAGTGAAGGGTCCAAGGTAGCAGCACTGGAGCAAAGAGAATCACTTATATCCCCAGGGCTGGATATGAGGGTGTGATGGAGAAGGGTAGAGATCAAGACCTTTCCCTTGCAGCTCATCAGACTCATTAGAGCAGACAGCACTTCCATTTGGTCCACTCAGCCCAAACATACTTCTTTCTTTACAATGTATACATTAGTAATTTATAATGTATAATTTATAATTTATGTATAATTTATAATTTACACATTAGTAATTATATAATAGGTAGCAATGCATGTCCTTCAACGAACTGCGTGGTAGCTAGAACACTGAGTTTTGTGTGCTCTACAATGCAAAAGAGAAGGCTCCAACTTCAGGTGAAACTCATACATCAGCCACAAGACAGGATCTCTTAGTCTGCTGCAGCACAGTTTGGCCAGGCTGACGCTGCAGCACCTTGAGCAGGAGTTGCAGGCACTGCTGAAAAGACGCAAATGCACAGATGGACATCAGCATCATCCAGATGGATTAAAAAACAACTTAAAGTAACTTTAAAACAGTATCTATCCTTCACATAGGCAGCCTTTTCAAGGCAAAACCTCCCCCTCTGCTCAATTCTTCAGGAAGCACAACCACTTCTCCATGGCAAGGATCATGCCATTTAGAAACACCAGCTCAGTATCTACTGAAGGACACTTCAGTACTGAGGCTGAAGGAAGCCTCAGTGGATCAGAACACCAGCAGCTGCTGAGTGAACTGGTGACAGTCCACTGAGTGGAAGAGCAGGTGGCATCTCTGAGATGAGAAGCCTGGTCTGAACCAGTGAGCAAAGGGACCAGTGGCTCTCCAGCCACTACCACGTTTTACAGGGAATAGTCTGATGGACAAGGACCACAATTTGGGAAAATCTACTGCGATAATCTCAATCTTTAAAACCATGGAGGGTTCCCTAAAAAACAGTGGTTTGTTGAGGAGGAGGCTGGGGTTTTGTTTCATGCTATTTGCCTCTTGTTTTTATCTTAGTGGATAACATTCATTTCCAGTAACTGTCGACCAAAGTGGAAAAGGAGTATTTAACAATAAAGTGCAAGAATCCATTATGAGTAATGGCAGCCCATGTGCTTTTATGAAACAATAACACACCAACATAAAATAAATCAGTGCCTTTTAATTTAACAATGTAAATTACCCTCCCACCTGCTGTGACTCTCCGTAAGGAGAAAAAGCTGGCTGCATATTTACCAAGCTGTGTATCCCAGTCTCATTCTGAACTGGCCTAATGCCCTGGGGTTAGACTGTAGGACTCTGTCATCTCTTGCACTCGTATGACCTAAGAAAGGGAATGTGGCCTTTTTCCCACAAGCCCAGAGTGAGAACATCATAAAAGCTGAACTTTAGCCCCCTTTTTGGGCAGGCAGCACAATAGCAAGGAGGATGCTGTTACTCCCTGGAGGCTCTGCTGCTGAAAAACATCACCAAGCTCAAGTAAAAGGTCAGTAGTTAGGATTGCATCTCTTGTTTTCTTCAGTTTTCCTCCTCTGTCAAAGGCAGTTAAAAATTCTTTGCACACCCCCCTCCCTCCTTCTGAGAAATGCAGGAAGGAAGTGCTTGCAAAATAGTTTAATTTAAAGAAGGCATAATCACACACAGAGCAAACCCTGCTTCAAATCCCGAGCAGGACATTTCTCTTGCCTCCACTTCCCACTAAAATACAAAGGAATCCCTGCAGTGGCAGAGCTGTCCCTCCCTGCCACTTCACACGCAGAGGCTGTGTTTTCACTCTCAAACCCTTTGGTTGAGGGGCAGACACCTTGGGTGAGAAGATCTGCCCCTCTGCTCCTAGAGAGCACACACACCTTGCAGGTTCTTGGCATGCTGGAGCAGAGGACATCTGCCAAGGTACCAGGGGCTGTGGAGCCAGGGAAAGGGGATGCAGGCCACCCCATCAGCTCTCAAGGTGCTGCATGGTAACAGGCACCAAGAGGCACTAACACAGTCCAGGGCTGAGGACACAGTTTCACCTTCATTCTTTCTCATGACTACTACTTGTTTGATCTCACAGTATGTTTTTCCTGCAGTGTTTGTTACCTGGATCTTGCTAGAGTTTGCAGAGGTCGTTTGAGATTGTTGGATTTAACCTGACCCTTATCTTCACTAGATTTTGTGAAAGAACCAGAGTGGGAGGAAACAGCTCCTACATTCCATCCCTTTTTGCAAGAGGAATGTAGAGACCAGCAGGCAATTCATGGAGAACAACTTTGTTAGAGATCAGGTCATGTCCTATGAGCACATGTCCAACCTAAACATCATTCTTCTCCCTCACACAGTGTTCTGGGCAAACAGCAGTCACCACCACCAGCCTATTTCTTTGTTCAGAGGCTTCAGCAGCCCTGGGGACTTGCCTTCCCTCGAGCCACGACCCATCACAGCCACCAGCACACGTCAGAAGGGGCTTGCAAGTCCCTGCCTCCTTTCACTTCTGTGAGAACCCCCAGTCCTCCTGGCCACAGCCGCTCGGATCATCCCCCCGCAGGTCGCTCGGTGACGGAGCAGATCCCGTCCTGCTGCTGCTGATTTCAGCTTGGCACTCTGGGACTTAAAAGGGACCCTGGTAACAAATCACAGTCCTGTCTCTCTCTCTTTTTTTTTTTTTTTAACCCCTTACTGTCACTGAGCATAATTAGATTTATAAAATAAGTAAGAGAGCAGTGCACATGGGAACTGAGCAGAATTGCACCCGCAGTCCATTAGACTGATGTCTTCTTTCTCCAAACAGGATGGCAAGGACAAGCAAAGACATAATAATTTATTTTCTAGAAGGAAATTAAGAAATTTTGCATGCTGTTAATGTGAGCACTTTCCCATGTACAGGCAAGCAGCTTCACAAAGGGGAAGATTAACACTTCCACAAAACAGGGAAATGAGACTGCCAAATGCCTCAAACTGTCTGGGGACTTTGAGTCTATGGCAGGACCTGAAACTAGGTTGCTGAATTTTGCTTTTTTTCTTTTAAAGCTGACAACTTCAGTTGAAAGCATCTACTTGCAACCCTAACCAGTGAGAAAACGTGTTTTTTCCCAGTTACAGGCCACAGCCTTGATAGAGAAGTTTTCCAGTTTTGTTCTTGTTTTCGTGAACATGCAGCTATTACTGCTGTGTATTATCTTTCCCACCCACTTTCTTTCTCGGTCTTTTCTTTTTCAATTGGTGTTATTCATATGCCTTTCTGGTAGATTTAAAAATAACTTTTAGCATTTAAAAAATGCCTGCTGATTATAAATGAGGACTCCATAGCACTGCATTCTGTAAAGACCTTAAATAAGAAATAATTTTTGTCCCACGAGGTACTGTAAAGGCATTTAAGGAGCTTACTCCCCACCCCACGCCTGTTGCAAGCCCAGACAAAGGACAATAAAAATGTGAAGCAGAGGAGAAGGAATGAAATATCCACAGGAAGGCATATCTGGCTGGGCAGATGAGGTGCTTGCACAGGTAGCCACAAGAAGCTGGGGATTTTTTTGCTTATCAAGACTTACAGATTGGTTTTTGTATGATTAAAAAGTATAAAAAGCATGGACTGCACTGAAAGATGTGTTACAAATCCAACCAGCACACCAGGCAGTGTGCACATGGGGATAGAATGGCTGGATTTCAGTAGTACACAATTTGCCTCTGGCAAGTCTTCACCAGTTACTTCCATAACTCTAGCCTAAAAACCTTATCATTAAAACAACATATTCTTTCTTTAATTCTAGAGCCTGCACTCATATTCAAATTCGTCTCAACTTTGCCAAAACATAGCCTTAAGTTAATACTGTTTTGACTCTGAGTATGCTGGGCACAATGCAAAGTCTGGCTGCAGAAATTACTGACAGTTGCCGTTTTCAGGGAGAAAAGTCAGAGGAAAGGGTGAAATAATCATGTAGTGTCAGTTAACTCACGAAAAAGACAATCCCCCAAAATACTATTTTGTTACACTATGAACAACTGCTGAAATTTCAAAGTTTTAAATTTACGGTAAAGCTGGACTCTTGACTTGAATTTCACTCCAAACCCACCACTGACCTAAACAGAGAAGACTTGGAGGTGTTTTAATTCCTCACTAATTTACAAGCTGATGTGTTTTAGCTGACCTCAAGGTGTGGGCTCAAACACAGAGGGCAATTCAACATGGGCCGCATCAGCCTGAAATAAATGTTAGTGCTATGGTAGCTGATAGTCTTTCCAACCCCCACCTTCCATTCCCAACTATAAACCAGCCCTCTTGCTGTTGGACACAATCTGCTAGGAGGAATAACCTGCTTTGGAATATCTCAAGCCAAAGAACAACAGGATGGCTTCCAAAAAAGGCAGAGTGAGAACACGGTGATGCCAACAGGGCTCTGGCTGTATGGATGCTCACACGCAGGAAGACTAACCAAAGTGCTCAGCCTTACACATAAAGCATTCAGGATAGGTGTATAAGGAAAATTCAGCCCCCAATATTGGAAACTTGCTTCTCCGTCAAATTAGACTCTTGATATTCTGTCATATCTGGTTGTACGATAGGATTGCTCATCATCTCTTAACAGCCAATCTTTGCAGGCTTTTGCTATCAGAACCTAAATAAATTCCCAGCTCCAAGTTGGTGAGACTGCTAAAGCCATACTGAAAAAAAACCCAACAAAACCAAATAGCTCTTTTAAGGAATGGTTAAAAAAAGGTTACAGAGCAGACAGGTCTGAAACTATTATCTAAATATTATAAAGCAGCTTTTAAACAAAACCAATTATAGGAGGAAAAGATCACAGTTCAGTTCAGAGTCTTTTCTTGGAGAGAGGCACAGAATCATGTTCAGCAAAGGTGACTCATTTCAAGGGGAGGCCTCCATCTAACTTATTTCCTCATTTAAGGCACCACAGATGGTGTTTGCCTCATCACTGCCCTACCCTGCAGACTGACAGAACCCTCTGCCAGACACTTCCTCACCCTGGGGTGCTGTGGCTCAGGGAGCATCCCTGGTCACTCCCGTGGCTTAAGACTCCACCACCTGCCAGACTACACAACAGCCCTTTTTCTTCTTTTTCCCTTTTTTTTTCTTCATTAAGCTACATCTTCCAAAGGGGAATTTTCACTGTTGAAGTACTTAATTATAAAGGGAAGGGAAGAAAACCCGCAGTGACCTGCTGTCAGACCCTCGTCCCACGGGCTAGCGCAGGAACCCCGGTGGCTGGTGCTCCCGCCGCCTCCCAAGTGCTGCTGCCAGACGTGTGTTTTTCCCCTTGTGCTGCTGGGATTGTTTGGCTGGGCTGGGTGATGGATGGTGCAGAAGGTTGAGTCTGGAAATGCGCTCCCAAGTCGACAGGAAGCTGAGGGGGCCCTTGCCAGCACTTCCTTCCTGCATACAAGGGGAGGACAGAATGGGAAAAACCTTGGCTGTCCCTTACCCTGAGAAAAATGCTACCCTTCCAGCTGGATTACAGTAAAAATATTTTAATCTTTCACAATATTATAATATCCTTCCTCTCTAAGTATAGCTACAGTGGTAGCAAGGCTTAGATAATAAAATGAACCAACAATGTAAAACTCACTGGGTGGCTACAGGGGGCTGGTGCTGGAATCTGAACAAAGGAGGTCCAAACTTCAAGATCCCTATCTCAGCCAAGCTCTAAATCGTGAGTGGATCAGCCCTGGTTAACTCAGGATCTTGTCTCCAAGAGTAACAGGACAAAGCACTTCAACAGAAGGTGTAAAATCCACACTAGTAGTACACTGGAAATGTGTCCCTCTTGGCAGCTTCATTCCTTTGCCTGTTTTAGAGAGTGGATCTAAACTCAAAGCATAACATTTCTCACCCCTACATAAAATAATACTGCAATGAGCAATCTGTGAGTATTCTGACCATGTGGTCCACACATTTCTCATCAGCATCCAGGATGGTTTATGTTATAGAAACTTTCCTTCAATTACTTTTTCCAAAGACCCAGCTTGTGGGTCCTTCTGTGGATGATTCATGCATCTGCATGACATCCTGACATGAAATCATCATCTGTTCTCAGTAACGAAAACACGTGCAGAGTATTAAAGAATGGGTATTCCATGCTACCACAAGAATATTCCATCGTACCACAGGAATTTTCCAAAAATTTTCCATTCTTGAACTCCCAGATTCAAACCCATAGACAACAGCAAGATCTCAATTGTAGGCAGGTGCTCAGAACCCCAAATGCATCAACCTGTTGTGCCTCCAGCCCAGTGGGCTGTGACAGCAAGAGCATGGGACAAGGTGGTGGCTGTGAGGAACACTTCCTTGCTACCCCAGCAAGGGGATACCCCAACAATCCCCTCAGGCAGATACCGTGTGGACAAGTTTGCCCAAGTGAGTCTGCAAAACAGAGGAAGAACCTCTCTGGACTCTTGACAACAAAAGAAAAAACCCCAAACCTGTGCGCAGATGGATCTCATAAAGGCCTCTAATCCTGAAAAAGGAATCAGACAAAAAGACCTTACCCATTAACAAAGAGTAGGGAACAATGGAAACTGTCAAAAAATAGCCCTCACGTCAGAACTAAGAATGCCCCTTTACACAACCAAAAAGCACAGAGCTGAGCAAGAGCCCAGGAGGCTGTCAGGCACTGCCTCAGGCCCTTCTCCTTTGAAGAAACTGCTAGAAGCTCTGGATGACACCAAATTCCAATAACCAAAGATGGGGATAGAAGAGGAGAGGCAATTTATGGCAGGACTGAGCCAGAACAAGTGACAAATTCCTGTCCATTCAATCTTTACAGGAAGGACCCAAACACTGAATCTTTGTGGGACACGCATGAAAAAACAGTTGGCATGTGCATCTTCCCTGACCTTACCTTGTAGGGTAAAGCCATTACAAAAGCAATTAATGAGAAAACTAAACTATGAATGAAATCTGAATGAGTTGTGTAACACACAGTAATAAAAATCATGTGTTCTTCTAAATTAGTGAGAAGCTATAAAAATAGTTGCTATAAAAACCTTCAACCTGGAAAACAGTTCTAAGAAAGCTGACATCTAGATGTGGACCAGGAAACCTCAAAGATCCAGTAACCTCCATGGCACACAATTCAGCAGGGAATTCACAGGTTTTGCTCTACTTGTGAATCAGGAAAACAAATGGAAAACAAATCATGCTAAACGAACAGGAGCAGATAGACTAACACTTGGACAAGGGGAAAACTCACCCGTGGGCTGATCACTTGAGTCACTGTCCTGATTCATCCTCCCAAAGGTGGCACCAAATTAGGATGCTGAGATTCGTGGTCTACAGCTCAGAGTTGGTAGCCCAAGCTCTTGCTTCTGAAAAGAAAAAATGTAGTGTTACTATAAAGCTGCAGGAACTTCACCTTGTGTGACAAAGGAATCACCTTGTGTGCAGCCTGTTGCCCTTGTATCTAAGCAAGATAGTGGAGAAACTGTGAGCAAAGACATTGTAACATAGGCCCCATGGTACATTGTCTGCAGATCACTGACCTAAACGGTGAATCAGTGAATTAAGTCAACAAAGAAATGCTGAAAAGTGGCATCTGAAATCTCATGCAAGTTAAAGCTACATGTAGTTAAGCAACATCTGGATTCCTGGAATAGCCAAGATTAGCTTTCAGATTTCAGTTGCACAAACGGGAGCCTTTACTTCATTAACCAAACAAAACCCCAAACTTCTCTAACTTCCAAACTGGACTAGCAGTCCATATAAAAGTATGTTTTTGCTGTATCTGAACATCTCCTCTTTGTTTGCTTGCCCTTCCACTCATCACATCTTCACTGTGGTAGAGTTGGGAACAGAACCCATGTCTCCCAAATCCCCATCCAGTGCCTTAACCACCACATCCTTCCTGCTG